>NC_057814.1:12773917-13073917 GCF_018294505.1 Triticum aestivum | reverse complement strand
CCTCTCCCCCGGTTCGCCGGCTCTCGCCAGCGTCAAGGCCGAGCCCGTGGAGACGCCGCTCGGGCGTCACACCCGTGCAGCGCCCTCGTCATCAAGGAGGGCGGCCGTGGTTCCTCCTCCTCCCGCCTCGTCAAGCCGAAAACGGAGCCGGGGCTCGTCGCCGTGAAGAACAAGCACGACGACATGGCCGCCGCCGACGAGGCCGCCCTCAAATGGGCGTGCGAGGACTACGTCAAGCTGGAGATGGAGTGCCAGCGCCGCGCCCTCGAGGAGATCACTGCCCGGCGCCGCGGCCGCGACAAGGGTGGTGTCATCGTCCTCGAGGACAGTGACGACGACGCACCACCGCCGCCAACCAAACCCGTCCGCCAAGGTGACGCAGGGCAGGGGTGCAACAAGGACGACGATGGCGTGAAGAAGGAGAAGGCCGACGACAGCGCCTTCGGCGCGTTCTTCGGCCTGTAGGAGGGGCGACGGACGGCGGCACAGTAGTTCTCTTTTAATTAATGTTTTTAGTTTTTGAATTATATTTTGAAGTTTTTATGTGCAAATATCAATGAAATCGCCTAGTTTAGCCGAATATGTGTCGTGTTTGGCCGACTTTATTTTTCAGAAAAACGGCGTCTTGGTTTGGTTTGGGTCGGCGGTTGGGAAACCAATCGTCTCCATGCCCGATATTTTCACCGGCTCGTCTCCAGACGACGCTATTTCAAGTCACTGAGATCGAACGTCTTAGAGCATCTTCGACCGTTGAGCCTTCAGGAGGCATTTTTTTTCGCCGCTTGGGGGCTACGGGCGAAAAGTTTAGCCCGAGAGTGGAAAAATATCCACTCGTTGCCCCCCAACCCCCAACGCACGTACCCCGCCACCACCATCACGTGAACCGCCCAAGTGGCTAGCGAAGCCGGACGGGGCGAGCAGGCAGGGAGCGGCGAGCACGGCGGCGAGCAGGCAGCGCGGCGAGGAGAGGAGCAAGGCGACCAGCTCGGGTGGGGCGGCGGTCGAGCGGCCGGGCGTGGAGGAAGCCGCGGGAGGGCGAGCGGGCGGAGGGCGGAGGGCGAGGAGGCGGACGGGCGGCGAGCCGGTCAGCGGACGGGGCCGGACCCGGCGCCGCTGCTGGAGTTGAGCACTGCAGGGGCCTGGCCGGCGCGAGTTAATTGCATGTTGGTACCACACTTACGCACCTACTCACGAATCAGTACCATTAGTCATTTTTTTGCCATGCAGTGCCAACTCTAAGCCTAAGTGTTGCAAAACAGTCTGACAGCCGTATAAGCGCGTATTGACGGTGTATCTGACCGCTGGGACCCGTGCGTCAGGGCTGACGTGGCATGCTCTTTTACAAAAACAACCCTTGCGTCGTAGTGGCCCTGGAACGGCAGCAGCCACTCGCCGCGGGGCGTCCACTCGGCGTCCCCGCCGAGCGAGCCGACGGCCGTGTCGAGGGAGAAGGTTCCCGCGTAGCCGCCGCGGCGCGTTGCGTGGGCGGAGACGAAGATGGTGCGCCCGTCGGGGTGCAGGGCGTACGAGGTGATCTCGATGGGCTCGTCGTCCTCCTCCGGGTCGCCGCCACCGCCCGGCAGCCGCAGCGGCGACGAGACCCTCGTCCACGCCCACCGGTGCTCTTCCGCCTCATCCAACACCAACTCCAAGTAGTGCAGGCCTCCCTCGTGCAGCGCGTAGAGCCGCTCTCTGGCGGCGACGACGAAGCGCATGGTCAGAAGCGCGTCCGGGTGCGGGGGGCCGACGGCCAGCTTGTCGGTGTCCGTGCCGTACGCGACGGCGTGGGTCGTCGAGTGCCTGTCCGCCGTTGGCTGCCACAGGGCCAGGATCTTGCTGCCGAGGGTGCCGACCAGCACGCCCCCGGATTCGTCCATGGATTCGAGCTGCAGCAGCGGAGGGTCGGCGAGACCCACACCGTCGGCGTCGCCGGGTGCCGTAGAGGAACGGCAGGTCGCCGGCCCAGTGCGCGGCGACGGCGGGGCCGAGCGCGGCGGGGTGGCGCGCGAGCCAGGCGCCGAGCAGCTCGCCGCCGGGGAGCACGGCGGATGGCGCGGCCGGGTGCGTGCCCATCCAGAGCTCCGCGTAGGGGCGGGCCCGGTCGCAGTCCTCCCGCACCTACCCGGCGTCGGATCCGCGCGACCCCGTCGCCACCAACCACCGGGCCATTACCCACTTCCTTCTTCTCCCCCTCAGGCCGCCGTACCTCCATGGGCCTCCCACTGCTCCCTCCCATGCCTTGCCGGAGACCGTCCATCCTCTCTGCGTGGCACGCCTCCGACAACGGATCCGGCCGTGGCACGCCTCCTCTGCTCTACTTGCCGCCGGAATCAGGCTGCCCCCTGCCACCTGCGGCCGGAGCTGAGAGCAAAGGGGACGGCGCAGCGGGCGTGTGCGCACGCGATGGCCGGGCGGAGATGCAGTCAACACCCGTGCGGCGGCTGAGAGGCGCGTGACGGGGCTCCGGCGAGCCAGCGACGAGGCTCCGGCGAGCCAGCAAAAAAATATGCCAAGTTGGCTGTTGACATGCGGGCCCCGCTGGTCAGATACATCGTCAATACGTGTTTATATGTGGCTTAGTCTGTTTTGCAACACTTAAGGCACTGCATGGCAAAAAAAAAGACTAATGATACTGATTTGTGAGTAAGTGCGCAAGTGTGGTACCAACGTGCAATTAACTCGGCCGGCGCCGCCGCTGGAGTCGAGGCGAGCTGGTCAACACCATCCCCGGCAAGCGGCTCGAGCTGCCGCATCGCCGCGTCCGTCGCCCCTGCCGCCGGCGCCGTGGACAGGGCGGGCGCGGCGCCGGCGCGCGCACCCCGGTGTCCCGCGAGGTCTCCTTCTCGCGCGACGAGTGGCGCGGCCCGCCGATGCTGGAGTCGAGGAGGACGCAGCTTGGTCCTCTCCTGGTGGGCAGGTGTACGGGTGCTGCGGGGGCGCGCTCCGGCTGGACCCGTCGGGGGTGATCGGCGTGCCGCTGGGGGCGGTGGACTACTACTGCGGCGGGGCGTGCGTGATGGAGACGGAGGACGTGCTCAACTGCGTGGCCAGCGCGCTGGACGGCTTCAGCTTCCGCAACGGCGCCTCCGTGGAGGGCGCGCGCTACGCCCTCAGGACGGGCGCGCGCACCCCGGTGTCCCGCGAGGTCGCCATGCATGAGCTCGCCTCCCTGCTCCGGCGCCCTCCCCGCGAGCTCCGGCGCCCGCCCGCCGTGCCCCAGCTCCGGCGCCCTGCTCGCCGCGCCGGTCCCGTCCCGTGCGCGCCTGCTTCGGTTGGTGGGGATGGGGAGTGTGAGCACGTAGGCGGGCCTGCAGAAAAGAGAGGGAGAGAGAGAGAGGAGGCCGGCATCCCCAGCTGCCTCCCGGGGGGGCTGGGTTTCGCCTGGGCGCGCCGGCCGTATTTTTCCTCGAATCCGGCGAAAACTGGGCTCTTGGGTGACGAGTGGAGGAATTTTACTCGCGGACGGTGAAAAATGCCTGGGAAAGGCTTCTTGGGGGACTAGTGGAGATGCTCTAATGCCTATCCCGTGCTGGAGTTCGTCCACGCATAGCCGTCGTGCGCCCGTTCGTCCACGCATAGCCGTCGCGCCCCCCTATATAAAACACAGGCCAGAGGCAGTACACTTCCAACTCCAGTAACAAGATCCAAACAAACACAGCAAGCCGAAGAATCAAGAGGCGCATCGGTCATCAATCAGCAGGAGGAGCAACCAGCTGCTCGATCGGGGAAGAAGAAGATGCAGGCGGCGAAGGAGAAGGTGAAGGACGGCGTGAGCGCGGTGAAGGCCAAGACCAAGATCACGCAGGGCAAGGCGTCAGAGAAGGCGGAGGCGGCCACGGCGAGGTCGCACGCGGAGCGGGAGCCGGCGCACGAGCGCGGCAAGGCCAAGGTCGCCGCCGCCAAGATGGAGCTGCACCAGGACAAGGCGCTCCACCGGGAGGAGGCCATGGAGCACCGCATCCACAAGCACGGCGGCGGCCACGGCCACCACCACCACAAGCACGGCGTTGGCATCGTGGCCGCGCCCGCGCGGCCGCCCGGGGCCGGGGCGTACTACTCTACCGCTGCCCGTGGCCACTACTAAGTAGCTAAGCAGCTCGCTAGCTAGACGGGCACATGCGCCGAGTGTGCAATGTGATCTTGATAGCTAAGCCTGTACTTCGTACTGTTTGTGTTTGAAATACCAACGCGTGCTTTTTAGTTTTGCACTTGGGTTGGAGATGAGAGCTCTGTGTATGTATATAACGCATGCATGCAACATTGTTAGTTACTTTTTTTAGTAATCAATGTACTAATATAAAAAGACAGAAATCCAATTCGGCTCCCGGATGCACATGCTCCTATGCGTGGAAAATTATTTTTTAAATGTAAAAAAAGACCGTGTTCATAGTCACGTTGAAATGCTACCTACAATTTTTTAGGTAAAAGAAGTAAAGCATTTGGCTTGCGCAAAAATAACAAATTAAACATCAAATGTCATCCTAAAATGTTACCCAAATTTATTTATTTCACCGAGGAAACACTGCTACTCTGTTTTACATCAAAATTATCAAGCATGCTTGCGACACAAAAAAATCTAAAAAATTCAGAATTTTAATATTATTTTCCTTGCTATTCTTTCGGTTTTCTAATCGTGACCATAAAACCAATTCAGTTATACGACCTAGAGTGCTACAACGATGAGCTCTCAAAAAGTTTTGCGTGAAATTACTATCGTTTCAAATTTTAACACTAGCTCTAATCACATAATTAATAGTTAACACACAAACAATATCTTACATAACTTTGTTATTCCGGAGTTCACGGCCGTGGATGGTACGGGTCAAGGTGCGCGCTACCAGCGATTAGAATATTATACAAGGGACGAGGGATAATGTTTATGAGACTGGCATCACCAGATGATCAGAACATGCGAGGGATAAAGTTTATGAGATTGGCATCATCTAGACGAGTAGTGTGTGCGATTGAGAAAAAATCACCGAGCACGCTATAGGCTTTCGTGGTCGCCGTAGATTGAAGGACAAAATCTACCATCCGTAATGCTTGGTTCAAATCGTTCTTCTGACTGGATTCTTCATGATGCGATTCTGGTGGCATGAGGATTTGACTGGGACAAATTCTGATGAGGATTTGACTAGGAAAAGCTCCACTGTGTAGAGGAGGTGCACATGCATGGCTGCATGATTGTATTGTAGCCCCTCCGCTACAGTCACCTGTTCCCGGCCATTACACCTGACGGGTCCAGTCTGGCCCCATAAACTAACTAACACAAGTCTTTTTATACACTTTGTCCTCGCTTGTACGGGTGCGCACCCAAGACCAACTTCCCGGTCATCCACTGCCTGAAATCGCTCCAAGCCAATACATAATCAAGTTTTAGTCCATTGAGATATATCAAGATTGTATAGTATTTATTATGACATGATATCATGATAAGATACGAAACACTCTTTTCATAATTTAATTATATACCACTATTTCATCAAAATTATCTAGTTGGAATGCATGATAATTACTTAAAATTATCTAATTAGAGCTAGACGAGTGATGGTATGCGTACAACGATCCACTACGATGCATCGGACCATCCTTAATCAGATTAATTTTTGAATGTGTGCGGTTCATAATTTTTATTGCACATCAAAACTATCGTATGCACTATTTGTTGGAGTCCCTAAAGGCTATGGAGTAATTTTTATTATGTTTGAGATGTTGTATTTCTAAAGAATTTTTATAATTTTATAAATATTTTTTTAAAGAAAGTAATCCCGTGAAAAAATATTAGGGACAAAGACCAAAACATGCCTTTTCTTCTTGCCGTCGATCGCTGTCTAATTCGATCACAGCTTCTGCCTGTCCTGTGCTGCAGTGTTGCGGTCGCAATTGATAACCTCCACGCACCATATATGCATGTATGCATGTGCATTGATTCCTTCACGTACGTGTGATATTCCATCGTCCAGAAGCGTCTCGTCCGTCCGGCGCCTCATCCCTAGCCGAAGGGATGAGTCATGCATGCAGCCAGCGCCGGCCCTCGCGCATGCACGCCGCACACGTCGCCTCCCACGCGTCCCGCACCCATTCGTCCACGCACAGCGGTCGCGCCCCATATATATACACCCACCCATAGGCAGTCCACATCCAATTCCAACCACAAGCTCCAATCAAACACAGCAAACCAATCCAGATTACCATCGGCTATCAATCAGCAGGAGGAGGAAATCGCTGCTCGATCGGGGAAGAATCAAGAGGCTCGGCGAAGATGCAGGCGGCGAAGGAGAAGGTGAAGGACGGCGTGAGCGCGGTGAAGGCCAAGACCAAGATCACGCAGGCCAAGGCGTCGGAGAAGGCGGAGGCGGCCACGGCGAGGTCGCACGCGGAGCGGGAGCTGGCGCACGAGCGCGGCAAGGCCAAGGTGGCCGCCGCCAAGATGGAGCTGCACCAGGACAAGGCGCTCCACCGCGAGGAGGCCATGGAGCACCGCATCCACAAGCACGGCGGCGGCCACGGCCGCCACCAACACAAGCACGGCGTCGGCATCGTGGCCGCGCCCCCGCCGGCGACCGGGGCCGGGGCCGGGGCGTACCACCCTCCTCCTGCCGCCGGTGGCCACTACTACTAATTACAGCTAAGCAGCTCCAACTCTAGCTAGATGGGCACATGCGTCGCGTGTGTGTTATGCGATCTCGCTAGCTAAGTTTGTATTTTGTACTGTTTGTGCTAGACTTACCCACGCGTGCTTTTTAAGTTTGCACTTGGTTTGCACTTAGGAGATGAGAGCTCTATGTATGTATGGATGCATGCAACCTTGTTGGTTGCTTTCTTTTATAATACTCTAAAGAGCGGTAAATCAATTACGTTTGTTTGGCAGCGTGTTTGTGATCGCCTCCGTCCCCTTCTCTCCTTTGCTCGGTGTCTCAATGTAAGACCTGTATGTTCCTCGCTTGTCCCGCGAGGTGTCTTAATCTGAGAGCCGTATCTTCACTTGCCATGTTGTTTGATTTTTGTGAAGTTATGTGCTATGTGGATGTCAGTCTGACTGAGAAGCTCAGCAACAGGCTGAAGGTGTCCTGAACGAGACAGGCTGAAGCCGCTAGGTGGGCTGGCAGAAGACCCCATGGCAGGGAAGGCCCGTGAAGCTTAGAAGGAATATTCCTTCCCATTGTGGTTTTCTGATGGGCCTTCTCTAGAAGATCCATGAAGCCTAGAAGAAATGGGCCTTCGCTAGAATACCCATGAAGCCTAGAAGAAATATTCCTAACGGCGGTTCGCTGATGGGCCATCCCTAGTAGGCCCATGACACCTAGAAGAAATTTTTATAAGTACCGAAATCACTAAGAAAATTTTTATAAGTACCGAAATCACGAAGGAGTACTTCTTTTAAAGATCACCCCCCTCCTCAAGTTGCGACAAGTGCGCACTGCATGTACGTCATTTGTCGCAACGTGAGAATTTTCTTTTCTTACATTTATTTATTCAAAATATTTTATCTCTTAAATCATGCGTCCAAATATGAAACCATTTGTACTATAAATTTCCTCGCGTTGAAATCTTCTCAAAGCTAGATTCTGCGTTGATAAGTTTTGATGAACATTTTCAGAAAAATCGGACGGAAAAACCAAAAAGAAAACAAACCAGGGCGCGTTCTTTCTCTCCTTTTTGAAATAGGCACGGTCATGCCTCGAAAGACCGCTCCTGTCACGGAAGAAAAAGCAAAAAATATGTTTTTTATTTTCGAGAGGTCGCAAAAGCAGAACGCCTCTCGCGGAAGGCAAAAAAAAAAGAAAACTGGTTTTGTTTCTGTTTTCGAGAAACACGGTCGTGCCTCTCGTGAAAACACAACTGTACTTCTCGCGGAAGGAAAAAAATACAAAACGCGTTTTTTTTCTGTTTCCAAAAGACACGTTCGTGCCTCTCACGAAAGTAAACCGTGTCTCTCGCAAAAGCAAAGAAAACAGAAAATATTTTTTTTCTCGTTCCCGAGAGGCACCGTGCCCTCCCGGAAGGAAAATAAACAGAATTCATATTTTGCACCAATTCTGTGGTATAAATTTTGCTCCCGTTTCAGGCGGTCTCGTTGGTTAAATATATAATTAAACTTAAATCTCGGATAACATGGCCGCACTGTATTGTGGAACGGAGGCAGTATTAGCTTTTAGTATGAACCCCATTCCAGCACAGGGAGAAGGAAAAACAGAGGAGCTGCCAAAGAAAAAGAAGAGAAGAAGAGTCAGAAAAGCTAGACAATCAGCAAGATGCAGCATGCGGAGGAGTTTCAGTTATTCTGCTTTGACAGTTTCAGTTATTCAATGACAGTTTGGTCTTGCAGTCCATCGCAATATGAATTTTATGAACACACTAGTAGAAAAAGGGCTTTGGTTGGGGCCTGGTCAGTCCATTAGTTCCGGTTCAGTCACGAACCGGGACCCATGGGGGCATACGTCCCGGTTCGTGTGCCCGGGGGCCGGCCGGGCCTCGAGAGGCATTTGTCCCGATTCGTCTGGACCCATTTGTCCCGGTTCTAGGCACGAACCGGGACCAATGGTCCTCGCTCCTGGCCCACATCCATTAGTCCCGGTTCGTGGCTTGAACCGGGACCAAAGGGGGGCCTTAAGTCCCGGTTCCAGCTACGAACCGGGACCAATGAGGTGGCTATATATACCCCATCGCCGTAGCAGAGCACTCCACACTGCTTTGTTTTTTCTGGCCGGCGAGGGGAGAGCTTTGTGGTGCTCTAGCTCACCTCCTATGCATATGAGGTGTTCGATGAAATGCCCGAGCCACACTAGTTAAGCTTTCCCCTCCCGAAGCTCGACCTCCAAGCTCCAATTTCCCCGAGATTTGTCTAGGTTTAGCGGTCTGTCAAGTCCCGTCTCCGTCTTCACCGCCGTCGATCGCCCGCGCCGATCTCGTCGTCGGCACCATCGTGGTGAGCCTCTTGTTCTTATCTTCTTTTTGAAAGAAAAAATTCTTACTTTAGATAGATACTTGTCTAATTTTCTTACTTTTATTATTGCTTGTTATTATATAGTGCGATGGTTTTGGTATCCGCCCCCGTCGGCCCTCGTCCTGTTTATGATTCGGATGTGGTATATATTATCTTTTATGACTATTTGGTTCATTTATTGTTTATGACAATTATGCCGACCAACGTGACATAGATTTTATTTATCTAGGACGTATGTGAACCGGAAATTCCAACCGACCCTATTGTCGAGAGGTTAAATTTAGTTGAAGAAGAAAAAAATTGCTTGAAGGAAAAAATAAAATAATTGAGGAGGAGAAGATGATATTGGAGTTGCATGTTGCGGATGTCGTCAATGATCACAAGATCAAGATGGGCGCAATGCGTTTGTAGATTAGAAAGATTAGAAAATATGCCATTCATACCGAGGCTTGGTATCATTATGCCATTGGATCAATTGTTACCTTGGTTGTGATTATGATCACATTTGTTGTTGCATTGGAATGTTTTACATCATTGCAATGTATGGTTTAATTAGATGCTCTGGAGAGCTATATGTTGTTCAATGAGAACTATGTATGTACTTTGGTTTTAATGTGATGATGAACTTCTATTAATTTGGTCACTTATCTATCCATGATGTTCTGTAATTGTTTTTGACATACTTAATTATATCTAATGCACGCAGATGAACCGGCAATGGATATACGGTGACAGACACACCTTCGAGTATATTAAGGGCGTGCATAATTTTCTCGAAGTGGCTGAGGCAAACAAGCAGAATGGTTTTATGTGCTGTCCATGCCCCGTATGTGGGAATACGAAGTCTTACTCTGACCGGAAAATCCTTCACAGCCACCTGCTAAGGGTTTCATGCCACACTATACTGTTTGGACCAGGCATGGAGAAATAGGGGTTATGATGGAAGACAGTGAAGAAGAAGAGGACGATGACAACTATGTGCCCCCGGAATACGGTGATGCTGCAACGAGGGAAGCTGCTGAAGATCAAGAGGAACCAGACGATATTGTGCCTGATGATGATCTCCGCCGGGTCATTGTTGATGCAAGGAGACAATGCGAAAGTCAAAAGGAGAAGCTGAAGTTCGATCGCATGTTAGAGGATCACAAAAAAGGGTTGTACCCCAATTGCGAAGATGGCAACACGAAGCTCGGTACCGTACTCGAATCGCTGCAGTGGAAGGCAGTGAATGTTGTGCCTGACCAAGGATTTGATAAGCTACTGAAAATATTGAAGAAGAAGCTTCCAAAGGATAATGAATTGCCCGACAGTACGTATGCAACAAAGAAGGTCGTATGCTCTCTAGGATTGGAGGTGCAGAAGATACATGCATGCCCTAATGATTGCATCCTCTACCACGGTGCGTACGAGGATTTGAACGCATACCCGGTACACGATGCATTGCGGTATAAGATCAGACGAGATGACCCTGGTGATGTTGACGGCGAGCCCCCCAGGAAGAGGGTTCCTGCGAAGGTGATGTGGTATGCTCCTATAATACCACGGTTGAAACGTCTGTTCAGAAACGAAGAGCATGCCAAGTTGATGCGATGGCACAGAGAGGACTGTAAGAAAGACGGCAAGTTGAGAGCACCCGCTGGCGGGTCGCAGTGGAGAAAAATCGAGAGAAAGTTCCGGGCTGAGCTTGCAGGTGACCCAAGGAACGTATGGTTTGGTTTAAGCGCGGATGTCATTAATCCTTTCGGGGAGCAGAGCAGCAATCACAACACCTGGCCCGTGACTCTATGTATGTATAACCTTCCTCCTTGGATGTGCATGAAGCGGAAGTTCATTATGATGCCAGTTCTCATCCAAGGCCCTAAGCAACCCGGGAACGACATTGATGTGTACCTAAGGCCATTTTTTACAGCTGTGGAATGAAAACGGTGTACGTGTGTGGGATGAGCACAAACAGGAGGAATTTAACCTGCATGCGTTGCTGTTTGTAACCATCAATGATTGGCCCACTCTCAGTAACCTTTCAGGAGAGACAAACAAGGGATACCACGCATGCATGCACTGTTTAGCTGACACTGAAAGTATATACCTGGACAAATGCAGGAAGAATATGTACCTAGGCCATCGTCGATTTCTTCCGATCAACCATCAATGTCGAAAGAAAGGCAAGCATTTCAAAGGCGAGGCAGATCACCGGAAGAAGCCCGCCATGCGTAGCGGTGATCACGTACTTGCTATGGTCAATGATTTACACGTAATCTTTGGAAAGGTCCCGACGGACTATCTGTTCCGAATGACGCCGAGGGACGCGCACCCATGTGTAAGAAGAAATCTATATTTTGGGACCTACCCTACTGGAAAGACCTAGTGGTCCGCTCTTCAATCGACGTGATGCACGTGACGAAGAACCTTTGCTTGAACCTGCTAGGCTTCTTGGGCGTGTATGGGAAGACAAAAGATACACCGGAGGCACGGGAGGACCTGCAATGTTTGCACGAAAAAGACGGCATGCCTCCAAAGCAGTATGAAGGTCCTGCCAGCTACGCTCTTACCAAAGAAGAGAAGGAAATCTTCTTTGAATGCCTCTCAGTATGAAGGTCTTGTCTGGCTTCTCGTCGAATATAAAGGGAATAATAAATATGCCAGAGAAAAAGTTTCAGAACCTCAAGTCTCATGACCGCCACATGATTATGACGCAACTGCTTACGGTTGCATTGAGGGGGCTTCTACCAGAAAACATCCGATTAGCCATTGTGAAGCTATGTGCATTCCTCAATGCAATATCTCAGAAGGTGATCGATCCAGAAATCATACCAAGGATAAGGAGTGATGTGGCGCAATGTCTTGTCAGTTTCGAGCTGGTGTTCCCACCATCCTTCTTCAATATCACGATGCACGTCCTAGTTCATCTAGTCGACGAGATTGTCATTCTGGGCCCCGTATTTTTACACAATATGTTCCCCTTTGAGAGGTTCATGGGAGTCCTAAAGAAATATGTCTGTAACCGCGCTAGGCCAGGAGGAAGCATCTCCATGGGCCATCAAACAGAGGATGTCATTGGATTTGTGTTGATTTCATTCCTATCCTTAAGAAGATTGGTCTCCCTAAATCGCGGTATGAGGGGAGACTGACTGGAAAAGGCAGGCTTGGAGGGGACTCAATAATATGCAGGGACGGGCATTCTTGGTCTCAAGCACACTACACAGTTCTACGGAACTCTACCTTGGTGACCCCGTATGTCGATGAACACAAGAACAGTCTGCGCTCCAAACACCCGGAGCAGTATGACGACTGGATTACATGTGAACACATCAGGACTTTCGGCAGTTGGTTGGAAACACGTCTCAGAGGTGATAACACTGTTTGTGATGAGCTGTACTAGTTGTCCAGGAGACCATCTTCGACTGTATTGACTTACAAAGGATACAAGATAAATGAGAATATTTTACATGATCGCTCAAGATCAAAAGAGCACCAACCAAAACAGCGTTGTCCGCTTTGATACAGCAACCAAGAGGGGAAAGGACACATATTATGGTTACATAGTGGACATATGGGAACTTGACTATGGACATGATTTTAAGGTCCTTTGTTTAAGTGCAAATGGGTCAATCTGTCAGGAGGCGGGGTATAGGTAGACCCACAGTACAGAATGACAACAGTGGATTGATACATCTCTAACGTATCTATAATTTATGAAGTATTCATGTTATTATATATTCTGTCTTGGATGTTTAATGGGCTCTGTTATACACTTTTAAAGTATTTTTGGGACTAACCTATTAACCGGAGGCCCAGCCCAAATTGCTGTTTTCTTGCCTATTTCAGTGTTTCGAAGAAAAGGAATATCAAACAGAGTCCAAATGGAATGAAACCTTCGGGAGAGTTATTTTTGGAACGGAAGCAATCCAGGAGACTTGGAGTAGACGTCAGGGAAGCTTCGAGGAAGCCACGAGGCAGGGAGGCGCGCCCTACCCCCCTGGGCGTGCCCCCACCCTCGTGGCTCCCCTGACCAACTTCTTTCGCCTATATATATCCATATACCCTAAAAACATCGGGGAACATAATAGATGGGGAGTTCCGCCGCCGCAAGCCTCTGTAGCCACCAAAAACCAATTGGGACCCTGTTCCGGCACCCTGCCGGAGGGGGGATCCATCGCCGGTGGCCATTGATGTCTACTACACAACCCTGTTCTTGTAGACGTTGTTGGGCCTCCAAGTGCAGAGGTTTGTAGGACAATAGCAAATTTCCCTCAAGTGGATGACCTAAGGTTTATCAATCCGTGGGAGGCGTAGGATGAAGATGGTCTCTCTCAAACAACCCTACAACAAAATAACAAAGAGTCTCTTGTGTCCCCAACACACCCAATACAATGGTAAATTGTATAGGTGCACTAGTTCGGCGAAGAGTGTTGGAAATATGCCCTAGAGGCAATAATAAATTGGTTATTATTATATTTCCTTGTTCATGATAATCGTTTATTATCCATGCTAGAATTGTATTGATAGGAAACTCAGATACATGTGTGGATACATAGACAACACCATGTGCCTAGTAAGCCTCTAGTTGACTAGCTCGTTGATCAATAGATGGTTGCGGTTTCCTGACCATGGACATTGGATGTCGTTGATAACGGGGTCACATCATTAGGAGAATGATGTGATGGACAAGACCCAATCCTAAGCCTAGCACAAGATCGTGTAGTTCGTTTGCTAAGAGCTTTTCTAATGTCAAGTATCATTTCCTTAGACCATGAGATTGTGCAACTCCCGGATACTGTATGAATGCTTTGGGTGTACCAAACGTCACAACGTAACTGGGTGGCTATAAAGGTGCACTACAGGTATCTCCGAAAGTGTCTGTTGGGTTGGCACGAATCGAGACTGGGATTTGTCACTCCGTGTAAACGAAGAGGTATCTCTGGGCCCACTCGGTAGGACATCATCATAATGTGCACAATGTGACCAAGGAGTTGATCACGGGATGATGTGTTACGCCATGAGTAAAGAGACTTGCCGGTAACGAGATTGAACAAGGTATCGGGATACCGACGATCGAATCTCGGGCAAGTAACATACCGATAGACAAAGGGAATTGTATACGGGATTGATTGAATCCCCGGCATCGTGGTTCATCCGATGAGATCATCGTGGAACATGTGGGAGCCAACATGGGTATCCAAATCCCGCTGTTGGTTATTGACCGGAGAACGTCTCGGTCATGTCTGCATGGTTCCCGAACCCGTAGGGTCTACACACTTAAGGTTCGATGACGCTAGGGTTATAGGGAATAGATATACGTGGTTACCGAATGTTGTTCGGAGTCCCGGATGAGATCCCGGACGTCACGAGGAGTTCCGGAATGGTCCGGAGGTAAAGATTTATATATGGGAAGTCCTGTTTTGGTCACCGGAAAAGTTTCGGGTACTATCGGTAACGTACCGGGACCACCGGGAGGGTCCCGGGGGTCCACCAGGTGGGGCCACCAGCCCCAGAAGGCTGCGTGGGCCAAGTGTGGGAGGGGGCCAGCTCCAGGTGGGCTGATGCGCCCCCCACCAAGGCCCAAGGCGCAGGGAGAGTGGGAGGGGGCAAACCCTAGGTCCAAATGGGCCTTAAGGCCCACCCTAGTGGCGCCCCCCCTCTCCTCCCCTTGGCCGCACCCTAGATGGGTTTGGGGGCTGCCGCCACCCCTAGGGAGGGAACCCTAGATGGGGGCGCAGCCCCTCCCCTTCCCCTATATATACTTGAGGTATTTGGGGCTGCAAAGACACGAGAACCTCTCTCTCTTCGCGCAGCCCTACCCCTCTCCTTCCTCCTCTCCCGCGGTGCTTGGCGAAGCCCTGCAGGATTGCCACGCTCCTCCATCACCACCACGCCGTCGTGCTGCTGCTGGATGGAGTCTTCCCCAACCTCTCCCTCTCTCCTTGCTGGATCAAGGCGTGGGAGACGTCACCGGGCTGCACGTGTGTTGAACGCGGAGGCACCGTTCTTCGGTGCTTAGATCGGAACCAACCGCGATCTGAGTCGCTACGAGTACGACTACTTCATCCGCGTTCTTGCAACGCTTCCGCATCGCGATCTACAATGGTATGTAGATGCACTCCCCTTCCCCTCGTTGCTAGATTACTCCATATATTGATCTTGGTGATGCGTAGAAAATTTTGAATTTCCGCTACGTTCCCCATCAGTGGCATCATGAGCTAGGTCTATGCGTAGTTTCTATGCACGAGTAGAACACAAAGTAGTTGTGGGCGTTGATTTTGTCAATTTACTTGCAGTTACTAGTCTTATCTTGATTCAGCGGCATTGTGGGATGAAGCGGCCCGAACCGACCTTACACGTACTCTTACGTGAGACAGGTTCCACCGACTGACATGCCCTAGTTGCATAAGGTGGCTAGCGGGTGTCTGTCTCTCCCACTTTAGTCGGATCGGATTCGATGAAAAGGGTCCTTATGAAGGGTAAATAGAAATTGGCATATCACGTTGTGGCTTTTGCGTAGGTAAGAAACGTTCTTGCTAGAATCCCATAGCAGCCACGTAAAACATGCAACAACAATTAGAGGACGTCTAACTTGTTTTTGCAGGGTATGCTATGTCATGTGGTATGGCCAAAAGGATGTGATGAATGATATATGTGATGTATGAGATTGATCATGTTCTTGTAATAGGAATCACGACTTGCATGTCGATGAGTATGACAACCGGCAGGAGCCATAGGAGTTGTCTTAATTTATTGTATGACCCGCGTGTCAATGAATCACGCCATGTAATTACTTTACTTTATTGCTAACCGTTAGCCATAGTAGTAGAAGTAATAGTTGGCGAGACAACTTCACGAAGACACAATGATGGAGATCATGGTGTCATGCCGGTGACGAAGGTGATCATGCCGCGCCTCGAAGATGGAGATCAAAGGCGCAGGATGATATTGGCCATATCACGTCACTTTATGATTTGCATGTGATGTTTATCATGTTTACATCTTATTTGCTTAGAACGACGTTAGCATAAATAAGATGATCCCTCACTAAAATTTCAAGAGACGTGTTCCCCCTAACTGTGCACCGTTGCGAAGGTTCGTTGTTTCGAAGCACCACGTGATGATCGGGTGTGATAGATTCTAACGTTCGAATAGAACGGGTGTTGACGAGCCTAGCATGTACAGACATGGCCTCGGAACACATGCGAAACACTTAGGTTGACTTGACGAGCCTAGCATGTACAGACATGACCTCGGAACACAAGAGATCGAAAGGTCGAACATGAGTCGTATAGTAGATACGATCAACATGGAGATGTTCAACAATGATGACTAGTCCGTCTCACGTGATGATCGGACACGGCCTAGTTTGACTCGGATCATGTATCACTTAGATGACTAGAGGGATGTCTATCTGAGTGAGAGTTCATTAAATAATCAGATGAACTTAATTCATGAACATAGTCAAAAGGTCTTTGCAAATTATGTCATAACTTGTGCTTTAGTTCTACTGTTTAAGATATGTTCCTAGAGAAAATTTAGTTGAAAGTTGGTAGTAGCAATTATGCGGACCAGGTCCGTAAACTGAGGATTGTCCTCATTGCTGCACAGAAGGCTTATGTCCTTAATGCACCGCTCGGTGTGCTGAACCTCAGTGTCGTCTGTAGATGTTGCGAAACATCTGACATACACGTTTTGATGACTACGTAATAGTTCAGTGCGTAATGCTAACGGTTTAGAATTGTGGCACCAAAGACGTTTTGAAACGTCGCAGAACATATGAGATGTTCCGAAGACTGAAATTGGGATTTCAGACTAGTGCCCACGTCAAGAGGTATGAGACCTCTGACAAGTTTCTTAAGCCTGCAGACTAAGGGAGAAAAGCTCAATCATTGAGCATGTGCTCAGATTGTCTGAGTGCCACAATCACTTGAATCGAGTGGGAGTTAATCTTCCAGATGAGATAGTGATGGTTCTCCATAGTCACTGCCACCAAGCTATTAGAGCTTCGTGATGAACTATAACATATGAGGGATAGATATGATGATCCTTGAGCTATTTGCGATGTTTGACACCGTAAAAGTAGAAATCAAATAGGAGCATCAATTGTTGATGGTTAGTAAAACCAATAGTTTCAAGAAGGGCAAGGGCAAAAGGGATACTTCATGAAACGGCAAATCATTTGCTACTCTAGTGAAGAATCCCAAGGTTGAACCCAAACCCGAGACTAAGTGCTTCTGTAATGAGGGGAACGGTCACTGAAGCAGGACTACCCTAGATACTTGGTAGATGAGAAGGCAGGCAAGGTCGACAGAAGTATATTGGATATACATGTGTACTTTACTAGTGCTCCTAGCAGCACCAAGGTATTAGATACCGGTTCGGTTGCTAAGTGTTAGTAACTCAAAATAAAAGCTGCGGAATAAACGGAGACTAGCTAAAGGTGAGATGACGATATGTGTTGGAAGTGTTTCCAAGGTTGATGTGATCAAGCATCGCATGCTCCCTCTACCATCGAGATTGGTGTTAAACCTAAATAATTGTTATTTGGTGTTTGCGTTGAGCATAAACATGATTGGATTATGTTTATCGCAATACGGTTATTCATTTAAGGAGAATAATGGTTACTCTGTTTATTTGAATAATACCTTCAATGGTCTTGCACCTAAAATGAATCTCGATCGTAGTGATACACATGCTCATGCCAAAAGATATAAGATAGTAATGATAGTACCACATACTTGTGGCACTGCCACTTGAGTCATATTGGTACAAAACGCATGAAGAAGCTCCATGTAGATGGATCTTTGGACTCACTCGTTTTTGAAAAGATTGAGACATGCGAACCATGTCTATTGGTATATATGCATGAAGAAACTCCATGCAGATGGATTGTTTGGACTCACTTGATTTTGAATCACTTGAGACATGCATACCACATGGGCAAGATGACTGAAAAGCCTCGTTTTCAGTAAGATGGAACAAGAGAGCAACTTGTTGGAAGTTATACATTTGATGTATGCAGTCCAATGAGTGCTGAGGCATGCAGTGGATATCGTTATGTTCTTACTTCACTGATGATTTGAGTAGATGCTAAGTGTATTTACTTGATGAAACACAAGTCTGAATTATTGAAAGGTTCAAGCAATTTCAGAGTGAAGTTGAAAGATCGTCGTGACAAGAGGATAAAATGTCTGTGATATAATCATAGAGATGAGTATCTGAGTTACGAGTTTGGCACACAATTAAGACATTGTGGAAAGTGTTTCACAATTAATACCGCCTGGAACACCACAGTGTGATGGTGTGTCCGAACATCATAACTGCACCCTATTGGATATGGTGCATGCCATGATGTCTCTTATCGAATTACAACTATCGTTTATGGGTTAGGCATTAGAGACAACCGCATTCACTTTAAAAGGGGCACCACGCAATTCCGTTGAGACGACACCGTTTAGAGAAACCTAAGTTGTCGTTTCTTAAAAGTTTGGGGCTGCGATGCTTATGTGGAAAAGTTTCAGGCTGATAAGCTCGAACCCAAAGCGGATAAATGCATCTTCATAGAATACCCAAAACAGTTGGGTATACCTCCTATTTCAGATCTGGAAGCAAAAGTAATTGCTTCTAGAAACGAGTCCTTTCTCGAGGAAAAGTTTCTCTCGAAAGGATTGAGTGGGAGGATGGTGGAGACTTGATGAGGTTATTGAACCATAACTTCAACTAGTGTGTAGCAAGGCACAGGAAGTTGTTCCTGTGGCACCTACACCAATTGAAGTGGAAGCTTATGATAGTGATCATGAAACTTCGGATCAAGTCACTACCAAACCTCGTAGGACGACGAGGATGCGTACTACTTCGGAGTAATGCGTGATCCTGTCTTGGAAGTCATGTTGCTAGACAACAATGAACCTATGAGCTATGGAGAAGCGATGGTGGGCCCACATTCCGACAAATGGTTAGAAGCCATGAAATCTGAGATAAATGGATTTTTAAGAAGAAGACAGACATGGACGGTAATGTTACCGTCTATGAAGCTCGACTTATGGAAAAGATTATTTTCACAAGTTCAAGGAGTTGACTACGATGAGATTTTCTCATCCGTAGCGATGCTTAAGTCCGTCGGAATCATGTTAGCATTAGCTGCATTTATGAAATCTGGCAGATGGATGTCAAAACAAGTTTCCTTACCAGTTTTCGTAAGGAAAGGTTGTATGTGATACAATCAGGAAGGTTTTGTCGATCCTAAGGATGCTAAAATGTATGCTAGCTCTAGCGATCCTTCCATGGATTAGAGCAAGCATCTCGGAGTCAGAATATACGCTTTGATGGAGTGATCAAAGTTTTTGGGTTTATACAAAGTTTGTTAGAGACTTGTATTTACAATAAAGTGAGTGGGAGCGCTACAACATTTCTGATAAGTATATGTGAATGACATATTGTTGATCCGAAATGATGTAAAATTTCTGGAAAGCATAAAGGGTTGTTTGAAAGGAGTTTTTCAAAGGAAGACCTGGATAAAGCTGCTTACATATTGGGCATCAAGATCTATAGAGATAGATCAAGACGCCTGATGATACTTTCAAAGAACGCACACCTTGACATGATTTTGAAAGAGTTCAAAATAGATCAGCGAAGAAGGAGTTCTTGGCTGTGTTACAAGGTGTGAGTATTGAGTAAGACTCAAGACCTGACCACAGCAGAAGAGAGAGAAAGGACGAAGGTCGTCCCATATGCTTTAGACGTAGGCTCTACAGTATGCTATGCTGTGTACCGCACATGAAGTGTGCCTTGCCATGAGTTGGTCAAGGGGTACAATAGTGATCCGGGAATGGATCACATGACAGCGGTCGAACTTATCCTTAGTATCTAGTGGACTAAGGAATTTTCTCGATTATGGAGGTGAAAAGGAGTTCGTCGTAAAGGGTTATGTCGATGCGAACTTTGACACTAATCCGGATGACTCTGAGTAGTGAACCGGATTTGTATAGTAGAGCAGTTATTTGAAATGGCTCCAAGTAGCGCGTGGTAGCATCCACAAGATGACATAGATATTCGTAAAGCACACACGGATCTGAAGGGTTCAGACCTGTTGACTAATAACCTCTCTCACAAGCATAACATGATCAAACCAGAACTCATTGAGTGTTAATCACATAGTGATGTGAACTAGATTGTTGACTCTAGTAAACTCTTTAGATGTTGGTCACATGGTGATGTGACCTGTGAGTGTTAATCACATGGTGATATGAACTAGATTATTGACTCTAGTGCAAGTGGGAGACTGTTGGAAATATGCCCTAGAGGCAATAATAAATTGGTTATTATTATATTTCCTTGTTCATAATAATCGTTTATTATCCATGCTAGAATTGTATTGATAGGAAACTCAGATACATGTGTGGATACATAGACAACACCATGTCCCTAGTAAGCCTCTAGTTGACTAGCTCGTTGATCAATAGATGGTTGCGGTTTCCTGACCATGGACATTGGATGTCGTTGATAACGGGATCACATCATTAGGAGAATGATGTGATGGACAAGACCCAATCCTAAGCCTAGCACAAGATCATGTAGTTCGTTTGCTAAGAGCTTTTCTAATGTCAAGTATCATTTCCTTAGACCATGAGATTGTGCAACTCCCGGATACCGTAGGAATGCTTTGGGTGTACCAAATGTCACAACGTAACTGGGTGGCTATAAAGGTGCACTACAGGTATCTCCGAAAGTGTCTGTTGGGTTGGCACGAATCGAGACTGGGATTTGTCACTCCGTGTAAACGGAGAGGTATCTCTGGGCCCACTCGATAGGACATCATCATAATGTGCACAATGTGACCAAGGAGTTGATCACGGGATGATGTGTTACGGAACGAGTAAAGAGACTTGCCGGTAACGAGATTGAACAAGGTATCGGGATACCGACGATCGAATCTCGGGAAAGTAACATACCGATAGACAAAGGGAATTGTATACGAGATTGATTGAATCCCCGACATTGTGGTTCACCCGATGAGATCATCGTGGAACATGTGGGAGCCAACATGGGTATCCAGATCCCGCTGTTGGTTATTGACCAGAGAACGTCTCGGTCATGTCTGCATGGTTCCAGAACCCGTAGGGTCTACACACTTAAGGTTCGATGACGCTAGGGTTATAGGGAATAGATATACGTGGTTACCGAATGTTGTTCGGAGTCCCGGATGAGATCCCGGACGTCACGAGGAGTTCCGGAATGGTCCGGAGGTAAAGATTTATATATGGGAAGTCCTGTTTTGGTCACCGGAAAAGTTTCGGGTACTATCGGTAACGTACCGGGACCACCGGGAGGGTCCCGGGGGTCCACCAGGTGGGGCCACCAGCCCCAGAAGGCTGCGTGGGCCAAGTGTGGGAGGGGGCCAGCTCCAGGTGGGCTGATGCGCCCCCCCACCAAGGCCCAAGGCGCAGGGAGAGTGGGAGGGGGCAAACCCAAGGTCCAAATGGGCCTTAAGGCCCACCCTAGTGGCGCCCCCCCTCTCCTCCCCTTGGCCGCACCCTAGATGGGTTTGGGGGCTGCCACCACCCCTAGGGAGGGAACCCTAGATGGGGGCGCAGCCCCTCCCCTTCCCCTATATATACTTGAGGTATTTGGGGCTGCAAAGACACGAGAACCTCTCTCTCTTCGCGCAGCCCTACCCCTCTCCTTCCTCCTCTCCCGCGGTGCTTGGCGAAGCCCTGCGGGATTGCCACGCTCCTCCATCACCACCACGCCGTCGTGCTGCTGCTGGATGGAGTCTTCCCCAGCCTCTCCCTCTCTCCTTGCTGGATCAAGGCGTGGGAGACGTCACCGGGCTGCACGTGTGTTGAACGCGGAGGCACCGTTCTTCGGTGCTTAGATCGGAACCAACCGCGATCTGAGTCGCTACGAGTACGACTACTTCATCCGTGTTCTTGCAACGCTTCCGCATCGCGATCTACAGTAGTATGTAGATGCACTCCCCTTCCCCTCGTTGCTAGATTACTCCATAGATTGATCTTGGTGATGCGTAGAAAATTTTGAATTTCCGCTACGTTCCCCATCAAAGAGATGGTGATACAAGTGCAATATGGATGGTAGATATAGGTTTTTGTAATCTGAAAATATAAAGACAGCAAGGTAACTAATGATAAAAGTGAGCACAAACGGTATTGCAATGCTAGGAGACAAGGCCTAGGGTTCATGCTTTCACTAGTGCAAGTTCTCTCAACAATAATAACATAACTGGATCATATAACTATCCCTCAACATGCAACAAAGGGTCACTCCAAAGTCATTAATAGTGGAGAACAAACGAAGAGATTATGGTAGGGTACGAAACCACCTCAAAGTTATTCTTTCCAATCAATCTGTTGGGTTATTCCTATAAGTGTCACAAACAACCCTAGAGTTCGTACTAGAATAACACCTTAAGACACACATCACCCAAAACCCTAATGTGACCTAGATACTCCAATGTCACCTCAAGTATCCGTGGGTATGATTATACGATATGCATCACACAATCTCAGATTCATCTATTCAACCAACACAAAGAACTTCAAAGAGTGCCCCAAAGTTTCTACCGGAGAATCAAGACGAAAACGTGTGCCAACCCCTATGCATAGGTTCATGGGCGGAACCCGCAAGTTGATCAACAAAACATACATCAAGTGAATCACATGATATCCCATTGTCACCACAGATACGCACGGCAAGACATACATCAAGTGTTCTCAAATCATTAAGGACTCAATCCGATAAGATTACTTCAAAGGGAAAACTCAATCCATTACAAGAGAGTAGAGGGAGAGAAGCAACATAAGAGCCAACTATAATAGCAAAGCTCGCGATACATCAAGATCGTGCCAAATCAAGAACACGAGAGAGAGAGATCAAACACATAGCTACTTGTACATACCCTCAGCCCCGAGGGTGAAATACTCCCTCCTCGTCATGGAGAGCGCCGGGATGATGAAGATGGCCACCGGTGAGGGTTCCCCCCTCCGGCAGGGTGCCGAAACAGGGTCCCGATTGGTTTTAGGTGGCTACAGAGGCTTACGGCGGCGGAACTCCAGATCTATTCTGTTCCCCGATCGTTTTAGGGTATATGGATATATATAGGCGGGAGAAGTACGTCAGGGGAGCCACGAGGGTGGAGGGCGCGCCCAGGGGGGTGGGCGCGCCCCCCTGCCTCGTGCCTTCCTCGTTGCTTTCTTGACGTGGACTCCAAGTCTCCCGGGTTGCTTTCTTTCCAAAAATAACTTCTCCAGAAGGTTTCATTCCGTTTCGACTCCGTTTGATATTCCTTTTCTTCGAAACACTGAAACAAGGGAAAAAACAGGAACTGGCACTGGGCTCTGGGTCAATAGGTTAGTCCCAAAAATAATATAAAAGTGCATAGTAAAGCCCATAAAACATACAAGATGGATAATATAATAGCATGAATACTTCATAAATTATAGATACGTTGGAGACGTATCAGCATCCCCAAGCTTAATTCCTGCTCGTCCTCGAGTAGGTAAATGATAAAAGAAAGAATGTATGAAGTGTTAATGCTAGCAGGTGCATAAGTTTGATCAATGATAATTTCAATCACCTTTTCTAGCATCCTTATATGTCATAACAGTAGCTCAACTCATAGAACTTTGCATAATCAAGTAACAAACTATTCACATGTTAAAGTATAGATCATGAACTTTCTTGAAAACTAACAAACCGTGTTATTAGTCATCAAACAATTACAATTCATCTTATTTTCAGGAAGAGTCTATGTCAGAGCTTTGATTTAGCAAACTCCACATACTCAACTATCATTTAGTCTTCCATGATTGCTACTAATCAAAGCATATTTTTAGAACAAATAGTATTCATCGAACACAGAGAAAGATAGGGGCTTAATATTTCGCCTCCCAACCTTTTACCTCAAGGGTAATGTCAACGGTAATAATTCATGATCAAATATATTTGAATGGCCATATATGCTTAGATCTTTCCATCACATGATGCTTGCCAACTAAAGAGTAAGTTGGAATGAGAAGGAATACTACTGACTCTTGCACAAAAGTAAAAGATAGGCCCTTCGCAGAGGGAAGCAGGGATTTGCAGAGGTGCCAGAGCTCGAAGAAAAAACAGAGATGAAAATAATTTTGAGAGGTATGCTTTCATTGTTAACATAACGACCAAGAGTTCCCAATATCTTCCATACTACATACATTATAGGCGGTTCCCACGCAGAAAGGTAAAGTTTTTACTCCCCCCCACCAACATTCACACTCCACGGCTTGTCCGAAACAATGGGTGCCGTCCAACTATCAACATTCCTGGGGGTGTTTTGTTTAAATTATTTGCGATTTTGTTTTTGATCTTTTGATCATAGGACTGGGCATCCCAGTTTCCAGCCATTTTCTCGTGAATGATGAGCGGAGTCCACTCATCGTGAGAATAACCCACCTAGCATGGAAGATACTGACAGCCCCTAGTCGCTACATGAGCGATTCGGGCATACAAAACAGATTATTATTTGAAGGTTTAGAGTTTGGCACATGAAAATTTACTTGGAACGGCAGGTAAATACCGCATATAGGTAGATATGGTGGACACTCATGGAAGAAACTTGGTTCAGGGATTTTGGATGCACAAGCAGTATTCCCACTTACAGAAATTTTGGCTAGCAAAGGATTCTAAATAGCAAGCACCACATGTTAGAGGATCCAAAACAATATAGCTTATACAAATATACCCAAGCATAACTCATTATGTTGTCTTCCTTGTCCAACTTCAACTAATTTGCTCAGGTTTGAAAATAATTAATGGGGATCACAATCATAGAAGATGTCCAGGATAGTATATTTATATGTGAAATCTCTCTTCCTTCAATATTCTTTCATGAATTGTTCAAGTGACCAATACAATGTTTGCTAACCTTCAATAAATTTACCACCTCTACTTCTTATATGTGAAGGCATTACTCCCCATGGGAAAGGCGTATGAAACATATATAATTTCAGATTTATGACATTCAAATCATTCAATTATTTACTCATAGGATATAAATGAAGCACACGAGTAAATGACAAACTACTCCAAAAAGATATAAGTGAAGATTAATGAGTAGTTAAATAATTATGTAGCTATGTGAAGACTCTCTATCATTTAAGAATTTCAGATCTTGATATTTTATTCAAACAGCAAGCAAAACAAAAGAATATAAAATGACACTCCAAGCAAAACACATATCATGTGGTGAATAAAAATATAGCTCCAAGTAAAGTTACCGATGAACGAAGACGAAAGAGGGGATGCCATCCGGGGCATCCCCAAGCTTAGGCTCTTAGTTGTCCTTGAATATTACCTTGGGGTGCCTTGGGCATCCCCAAGCTTAGGCTCTTGCCACTCCTTATTCCATAGTCCATCGAATCTTTACCCAAAACTTGAAAACTTCACAACACAAAACTTAACAAAAAATCTCGTGAGCTCCGTTAGCGAAAGAAAACAAAACACCACTTCAAGGTACTTTATTGAAATCATTCTTTATTTATATTGGTGTTAAACCTACTGTATTCCAACTTCTCTATGGTTTATAAACTATTTTACTAGCCATAGAGTCATCAAAATAAGTGAAGATTAATGAGTAGTTAAATAATTATGTAGCTATGTGAAGACTCTCTATCATTTAAGAATTTCAGATCTTGGTATTTTATTCAAACAGCAAGCAAAACAAAAGAATATAAAATGACACTCCAAGCAAAACACATATCATGTGGTGAATAAAAATATAGCTCCAAGTAAAGTTACCGATGAACGAAGACGAAAGAGGGGATGCCATCCGGGGCATCCCCAAGCTTAGGCTCTTAGTTGTCCTTGAATATTACCTTGGGGTGCCTTGGGCATCCCCAAGCTTAGGCTCTTGCCACTCCTTATTCCATAGTCCATCGAATCTTTACCCAAAACTTGAAAACTTCACAACACAAAACTTAACAAAAAATCTCGTGAGCTCCGTTAGCGAAAGAAAACAAAACACCACTTCAAGGTACTTTATTGAAATCATTCTTTATTTATATTGGTGTTAAACCTACTGTATTCCAACTTCTCTATGGTTTATAAACTATTTTACTAGCCATAGAGTCATCAAAATAAGCAAACAACACACGAAAAACAGAATCTGTCAAAAACAGAACAGTCTGTAGTAATCTGTAACTAACGCAAACTTCTGGAACTCCAGAAATTCTAAAATAAATTTTTAGACCTGAGGAATTTGTCTAGTAATCATCTTCAAAAATAATCAACTAAATAGCACTCTCCAGTAAAAAGTTGAAGCTAATCTCGTGAGCGCTGAAGTTTCTGTTTTTTACAGCATGATCATAAAGACTTCACCCAAGTCTTCCCAAAGGTTCTACTTGGCACAAACACTAATTAAAACACAAAACCACATCTAAACAGAAGCTAGATGGATTATTTATTCCTAAACAGAACCAAAAAGCAAGAAACTAAAATAAAATTGGGTTGCCTCCCAACAATCGCTATCGTTTAATACCCCTAGCTAGGCATGATGATTTCAATGATGCTCACATAAAAGATAAGAATTGAAACATAAAGAGAGCATCATGAAGAATATGACTAGCACATTTAATTCTAACCCACTTCCTATGCATTGGGATTTTGTGAGCAAACAACTTATGGGAACAATAATCAACTAGCATAGGAAGGCAAAACAAGCATAACTTCAAAACTTTAAGCACATAGAGAGGAAACTTGATATTATTGCAATTCCTACAAGCATAAATTCCTCCCTCATAATAATTTTCAGTAGAATCATGAATGAATTCAACAATATAACCAGCACCTAAAGCATTCTTTTCATGATCTACAAGCATAGAATTTTTACTACTCTCCACATAAGCAAAATTCGTCTCATTCGGAATAGTGGGAGTTTCATAAGAGACTTGAATACTATAAATTGTTTCCACATTAAAAGAGTAATGTTCAGAAAAAGGGTAATCATAACCATGACAGGTTTTATAAATGTAATCATCACTACTTTTTATAGCATAAGTTTCATCACAATAATCATCATAAGTAGCAACTTTGTTCTCATCATAATCGATTGAAACCTCTTCCGAAATAGTGGATACATCACTAAATAAAGTCATGACCTCTCCAAATCCACTTTCATAAATATTATAAGATTCAACATCCTCCAAAATAGTGGGATCATTACTTCCTAAAGTTGACACTCTTCCAAACCCACTTTCATCAATATAATCATCATAAGTAGGAGGCATGCTATCATCAATATAAATTTGCATATCAAAACTTGGGAGACTAAAAATATCATCTTCATCAAACATAGCATCCCCAAGCTTGGGACAAACATTAATTGCAGCAAATATATTCTCAAAAACATCATCTTCATACAACATAGCATCCCCAAGCTTGGGCCTTTTCGTATCATAAGCATAATCACTCTCATCGTTAATAGTATGGATAGCACCAATAGTATAGCAATTATCATCATCACAATGAGTAATAGGAGCAACATTATTTGGGAGGGATACCTTTATACCTTTGCTTATCCATCTTTTCTTTTTCTTCTTCACATCATGTGTGGGTTTAATGTTCTTTTTGGAGCTCCTTATTAATGAGATTGGTTGAATAGAAGGCTCCTCCTCGTTACATGATTCATCATAAGAAATAATAGAAGGATATTGGGAAGTCTCTTCCCTTTCATTAGTATTCTCTTCATCCTCTTTCTTTATGTAATTGGCAATATAAGGATTTTCAGTGCAATTCACCGCACAATACATATAAATTTCTTCTAGATCAATATCGAGGAATTTCTCGAGGTTAACTGGAATAATATTAGTTTGACGTTTCATTTCTTCATAACCCAAAAGAAGACTAAGCTCTTTATGATGCTCAAGGGTAATCAAGTTATCACAATTTTTTGACACGACTTGATCATGAAACAAATAGCATTGGAGATTTAAATGACCATGTTCATTGCAAAGTTCACAAGGATGGCGATAAATATTGAATCTTTCAGCACAAACATCTAACCTCTCTTGCAACAATTTAGTTTCTAAATGCTTATGCCTCTTGCAATATCTATCTTCCCTATTTGGTGTGTACTTGCAAACCCAATGCACTCCACAAAAATTTACATGTTTATAGGAGACATTTTCATCATAACTAGTTCAATCATCATTAGTACTACGGATATTCAAGGAGTTCATACTAACAACATTGCAATCATGCTCATCATTCAAAGATTTAGTGCCAAACATTTTAATGCATTCTTCTTCTAACACTTTGGCACAATTTTCATTTCCATCATTCTCACGAAAGATATTAAAAAGATGAAGCGTATGAGACAAACTCAATTCCATTTTTTTGTAGTTTTCCTTTATAAACTAAACTAGTGCTAAAACAAGAAACAAAAAGATTCGATTGCAAGATCTAAAGATATACCTTCAAGCACTCACCTCCCTGGCAACGGCGCCAGAAAAGAGCTTAGTTGACGGGGTGTGAGTGCCGGTTACCTAGCATCCACGGCAACGGCGCCAGAAAAGAGCTTGATGTCTACTACACAACCTTCTTCTTGTGGACGTTGTTGGTCCTCCAAGTGCAGAGGTTTGTAGGACAGTAGCAAATTTCCCTCAAGTGGATGACCTAAGGTTTATCAATCCGTGGGAGGCGTAGGATGAAGATGGTCTCTCTCAAAAAACCCTACAACCAAATAACAAAGAGTCTCTTGTGTCCCCAACACACCCAATACAATTGTAAATTGTATAGGTGCACTAGTTCGGCGAAGAGATGGTGATACAAGTGCAATATGGATGGTAGATATAGGTTTTTGTAATCTGAAAATATAAAAACAGCAAGGTAACTAATGATAAAAGTGAGCACAAACGGTATTGCAATGCTAGGAAACAAGGCCTAGGGTTCATACTTTCACTAGTGCAAGTTCTCTCAACAATAATAACATAATTGGATCATATAACTATCCCTCAACATGCAACAAAGAGTCACTCCAAAGTCACTAATAGTGGAGAACAAACGAAGAGATTATGGTAGGGTACGAAACCACCTCAAAGTTATTCTTTCCAATCTGTTGGGCTATTCCTATAAGTGTCACAAACAGCCCTAGAGTTCGTACTAGAATAACACCTTAAGACACACATCAACCAAAACCCTAATGTGACCTAGATACTCCAATGTCACCTCAAGTATCCGTGGGTATGATTATACGATATGCATCACACAATCTCAGATTCATCTATTCAACCAACACAAAGAACTTCAAAGAGTGCCCCAAAGTTTCTACCAGAGAATCAAGACGAAAACGTGTGCCAACCCCTATGCATAGTTTCATGGGCGGAACCCGCAAGTTGATCACCAAAACATACATCAAGTGAATCACGTGATATCCCATTGTCACCACAGATACGCACGGCAAGACATACATCAAGTGTTCTCAAATCATTAAAGACTCAATCCGATAAGATTACTTCAAAGGGAAAACTCAATCCATTACAAGAGAGTAGAGGGGGAGAAGCAACATAAGATCCAACTATAATAGCAAAGCTCGCGATACATCAAGATCGTGCCAAATCAAGAACACGAGAGAGAGAGAGATCAAACACATAGCTACTTGTACATACCCTCAGCCCCGAGGGTGAACTACTCCCTCCTCGTCATGGAGAGCGCCGGGATGATGAAGATGGCCACCGGTGAGGGTTCCCCCCTCCGGCAGGGTGCCGGAACAGGGTCTCGATTGGTTTTTGCTGGCTACAGAGGCTTACGACGGCGGAACTCCAGATCTATTCTGTTCCCCGATCGTTTTAGGGTATATGGATATATATAGGCGGAAGTACGTCAGGGGAGCCACGAGGGGCCCACGAGCGTGGAGGGCGCGCCCAGGGGGGTGGGCGCGCCCCCCTGCCTCGTGCCTTCCACGTTGCTTTCTTGACGTGGACTCCAAGTCTCCCATGTTGCTTTCTTTCCAAAAATAACTTCTCCAGAAGGTTTCATTCTGTTTCGACTCCGTCTGATATTCCTTTTCTTTGAAACACTGAAACAAGGGAAAAAACAGGAACTGACACTGGGCTCTGGGTCAATAGGTTAGTCCCAAAAATAATATAAAAGTGCATAGTAAAGCCCATAAAACATCCAAGATGGATAATATAATAGCATGAATACTTCATAAATTATAGATACGTTGGAGACGTATCAGCCATCTTCATCATCCCGGCGCTCTCCATGACGAGGAGGGAGTAGTTCACCCTCGGGGCTGAGGGTATGTACCAGTAGCTATGTGTTTGATCTCTATCTCTCGTGTTCTTGAGGTGGTACGATCTTGATGTATCGCGAGCTTTGCTATTATAGTTGGATCTTATGATGTTTCTCCCCCTCTACTCTCTTGTAATGGATTGACTTTTCCCATTGAAGTGATCTTATCGGATTGATTCTTTAAAGATTTGACAACACTTTATGTATGTCTTGCATGTGCTTACCTGTGGTGAAAATGGGATATTCACGTGATCCACTTGATGTATGTTTTGGTGATCAACTTGCGGGTTCCGCTCATGAACTTATGCATAGGGGTTGGCACGCGTTTTCGTCTTGATTTTCTGGTAGAAACTTTGCGGCACTCTTTGAAGTACTTTGTGTTGGTTTGAATAGATGAATCTGAGATTGTGTGATGCATATCGTATAATCATACCCACGGATACTTGAGGTGACATTGGAGTATCTAGGTGACATTAGGGTTTTGGTTGATTTGTGTGTTAAGGTGTTATTCTAGTACGAACTCTATAATAGATCGAACGAAAAGAATAGCTTCGTGTTATTTTACTGTGGACTCTTGAATAGATCGATCAAAAAGGATAACTTTGAGGTGGTTTCGCACCCTACCATAATCTCTTCGTTTGTTCTCTGCTATTAGTGACTCTTTGTTGCATGTTGAGGGATAGTTATATGATCCAATTATGTTATTATTGTTGAGAGAACTTGCACTGGTGAAAGTATGAACCCTAGGCCTTGTTTCCTAGCATTGCAATACCGTTTGTGCTCACTTTTATCATTAGTTACCTTGCTGTTTTTATATTTTCAGATTACAAATACCTATATCTACCATCCATATTGCACTTGTATCACCATCTCTTCGCCGAACTAGTGCACCTATACAATTTGCCATTGTATTGGGTGTGTTGGGGACACAAGAGACTCTTTGTTATTTGGTTGCAGGGTTGTTTGAGAGAGACCATCTTCATCCTACGCCTCCCACGGATTGATAAACCTTAGGTCATCCACTTGAGGGAAATTTGCTACTGTCCTACAAACCTTTGCACTTGGAGGCCCAACAACGTCTACAAGAAGAAGGTTGTGTAGTAGACATGAAGCTCTTTTCTGGCGCCGTTGCCGGGGAGGTGAGTGCTTGAAGGTATATCTTTAGATCTTGCAATCGAATCTTTTAGTTTCTTGTTTTATCACTAGTTTAGTTTATAAAAGAAAACTACAAAAAAACATGTAATTAAGGTTGCCTCATATGCTTCATCTTTTTAATGTCTTTCGTGAAAATGGTGGGAAGGAAAATTGTGCTCAAGTACTAGAAGAAGAATTACATAGAATGCTTGGCATAAAATATGTGAATGATGAGCATGATTTCAATGTTGTTAGTATGAATTGTTTGAATACCCATGATGCTAATGATATGCAAAGCCACAAGCTTGGGGATGCTATGTTTGATGATATGTTTAGTCCCCCAAGTTTTGATGAGCAAATTTATTATGATGAAAGCATGCCTCCTATTTATGATGATTATTGTGATGACACGTATGCTATAAAGAATAAAGATAACCATGAAACTTGTCATCATGATTTAAATTTTCAATTGGATTATGCCTCACATGTTAGTTATTATGTTGAGTTTACTCCCACTATTCTGAATGAGAAGAAGTTTGCTTATGTGGAGAGTAATAAAAATTCTATGCTTGTGCATCATGAAAATAGTGCTTTATGTGATAGTTATATTGTTGAATTCATTCATGATGCTACTGAAAATTATTATGAGGGAGGAATATATGCTTGTAGGAATTGCAATAATATCAAGTTTCCTCTCTATGTGCTTAAAGTTTTGAAGTTATGCTTGTTTTGCCTTCCTATGCTAGTTGATTATTGTTCCCATAAGTTGTTTGCTCAAAAAATCCCTATGCATAGCAAGTGGGTTAGACTTAAATCTGCTAGTCATATTCTTCATAATGCTCTCTTTATGTTTCAATTCTTATCTTTTATGTGAGCATCATTGAAATCATCATGCCTAGCTAGGGGCGGTAAACGTTAGCGCTTGTTGGGAGGCAACCCAATTTTATTTTTGTTCTTTGTTTTTGCTCCTGTTTAGTAATAAATAATTCATATAGACTCTAATTAGATGTGTTTTTATGTTTTAATTAGTGTTTGTGCCAAGTAGAACCTTTGGGAAGACTTGGGTGAAGTCTTTATGATCATGCTGTAAAAAACAGAAACTTTTGCCCTCACGAGATTAGCTGTCAGTTTTTACTGGAGAGTGATTTTAGGTTGATTCTTTTTTCAGGTGATTAATAGACAAATTTCTCAGGTCCACCAATTTATTTCAGAATTTTTGGAGTTACAGAAGTTTTCGAATGATACAGATTACTACAGACTATTCTGTTTTTGACAGATTCTGTTTTCAATGTGTTGTTTGCTTATTTTGATGAATCTATGAGTAGTATCGGAGGGTATGAACCATAGATAAGTTGGAATAAAGTAGATATTACACCAATATGAATTTACAATGAGTTCACAACAGTACCTAAGTGGTGATTTATTTTCTTATACTAACGGAGCTTACGAGTTTTCTGTTAAGTTTTGTGTTGTGAAGTTTTCAAGTTTTGGGTAAAGATTCGATGGACTAGGGAATAAGGAGTGGCAAGAGCCTAAGCTTGGGGATGCCCAAGGCACCACAAGGTAATATTCAAGGACAACCAAGAGCCTAAGCTTGGGGATGCCCCAGATGGCATCCCCTCTTTCGTCTTCGTTCATCGGTAAGTTTACTTGGGCTATATTTTTATTCACCACATGATATGTGTTTTGCTTGGAGCGTCATTTTCTTTTGTTAGTATTTGCTTGCTGTTATTTAGAATAATGTTTTGCATACCTAGTTTCAATAAAAATGTCAAGGATAGCTTTACCATGCTTATTTTGCAAGTATACATGTTGCTGTTTCAAAACAGAAAGTTTACCGCTGTTGCAAAAATTCCCTAGAAAATTCAGAATGTGATAAATGTTGAAACTTTTTTCATAATAAGCTCTGATAAATTTTCTACAGTATGGTAGAATTTCATAATGTTTGGAGTTAGGGAAGTATGATGAATCTTGCATTCTTTACAGACTGTACTGTTTTGGCAGATTGCTATTATGTTTGCATTGTTTGCTTGTTTAATGATTCTATTTGAGGATAGGAGTATTAAATATGCAGAGGCATTTAGTATGAAATTTTGAATAATAATTGTTGTGATTTTATACAGTATATAATGACAAGGTTTTTGCATTGGTTTATACTAACTTATCTCACGAGTTCTTGTTGAGTTTGGTGTGGATGAAGCTTTCGAGATTTAGGAAACCGTGATATGAGAGGAATTAAGGAGACACAAAAGCTCAAGCTTGGGGATGCCCAAGGCACCCCAAGATAATATTTCAAGAAGTCTCAAGCATCTAAGCTTGGGGATGCCCCGGTAGGCATCCCACCTTTCTTCTTCAACAATTATCGGTTAGTGTTGGTTGAGCCTAAGTTTTTGCCTCTTCACATGATGAGTGCTATCCTTGAAATGTCGTTTTATTTTGTTTTGCTTGCTGTTTGAATAATATCCTAAGATATGAAATTCTTAAATGAGAGAGAGTCTTCACATAGCTACCTAATTATTTAACTACTCATTGATCTTCACTTATATCTTTTTGGAGTAGTTTGTCATTTACTCGTGTGCTTCAATTATATCCTATCAGTAAATGGTTGAATGATTTGAATGTCATAAATCTGAAATTATATATGTTTCATATGCCTTCCCATGGGGAGGAATGCCTTCACATATAAGAAGTAGTGGTAAATTTTTTGATGGTTAGCAAACATTGTATTGGTCACTTGAACAATTCATGAAAGAATATTGATGGAAGAGAGATTTCACATATAAATATACTATCTTGGACATCTTCTATGATTGTGAGCCCCATTAATTATTTTCAAACCTGAACAAATTAGTTGAAGTTGGACAATGAAGACAACATAATGAGTTATTCTTGGGTATATTTGTATAGAAGTTATATTGTTATGGATCCTCTAACATGTGGTGCTTGCTATTTAGAATCCTTTGCTAGCCAAAATATCTGTACTAAGCGGGAATACTGCTTGTGTATCCAAATTCCTTGAACCAAGTTTATTCCATGAGTATCCACCATATCTACCTATATGGGGTATTTACCTGCCGCTCCAAGTAAATTTGCATGTGCCAAAATCTAAACCTTCAAATAAGCTGTTTTGTATGCCCTAATCGCTCATGTAGCGACTAGGAGCTGTCATTATCTTCCATGCTAGGTGGGTTATTCTCACGATGAGTGGACTCCGCTCATCATTCACGCGAAAATGGCTGGTAACTGGGATGCCCAGTCCTATGATCAAAAGATCAAAAACAAATTCACAATTAATTTAAACAAAACTCCCCCAGGATTGTTGATAGTTGGACAGCACCCGTTGTTTCGAAGAAGCCGTGGAGTGTGATTGTTGGTGGCGAGGGAGTAAAATCTTTACCTTTCTGTTTGGGAACCGCCTATAATGTATCTAGTATGGAAGATATTGGGAACTCTTGGTTGTTATGTTGACAATGAAAGCATACCTCTCAAAATTATTTTCATCTCAGTTTTTGCTTCGAGCTCTGGCACCTCTACAAATTCCTGCTTCCCTCTGCGAAGGGCCTATCTTTTACTTTTATGCAAGAGTCAGTAGTATTCCTTCTCATTCCAACCTACTCTTTAGTTGGCAAGCATCATGTGATGGAAAGATCTAAGAATATATGGCCATTCAAATATATTTGATCATGAATTATTATTGTTGAAAATTATTTATATGATAAATAAGTTGGGAGGCGAAACATTAAGCCCCTAACTTTCTCTATGTTCGATGGATGCTATTTTTTCTAAAAATATGCTTTGAGTGGTAGCAATCATGGAAGACTATATGATAGTTGAGTATGTGGGATTTGCTAAATCAAAGCTCTTACATAGACCCTTCCTGAAAATAAGATGAATTGCAATTGTTCGATGACTGAGAACATAGTTTGTTAGTTTTCAAGAAAGTTTATGATCTTTGCTTTAACATGTGAATAGCTTGTTACTTGATCATGAAAAGTTTTATGAGATGAGCTACTACTATGACATATAATGATGCTAGAAAAGGTGATTGAAATTATCATTGATCAAACTTGTGCACCTGCTAGCATTCACACTTCATAAATTATTTCTTTTATCATTTACCTACTCGAGGACGAGCAGGAATTAAGCTTGGGGATGCTGATACGTCTCCAACGTATCTATAATTTATGAAGTATTCATGCTATTATATATTCTGTTTTGGATGTTTAATGGGCTCTATTATACACTTTTATAGTATTTTTGGGACTAACCTATTAACCGGAGGCCCAGCCCAAATTGATGTTTTCTTGCCTGTGTCAGTGTTTCGAAGAAAAGGAATATCAAACGGAGTCCAAACGGAATGAAACCTTCGAGAGAGTTATTTTTTGAACGGAAGCAATCCAGGAGACTTGGAGTAGACATCAGGGAAGCTTCGAGGAAGCCACGAGGCAGGGAGGTGCGCCCTACCCCCTGGGCACGCCCCCCCCCACCTTCGTGGTCCCCTCGTGGCTCCCCTGACCGACTTCTTTCGCCTATATATACCCATATACCCTAAAAACATCGGGGAACAGAATAGATGGGGAGTTCCGCCGCCGCAAGCCTCTGTAGCCACCAAAAACCAATCGGGACCCTGTTCCGGCACCCTGCCGGAGGGGGGATCCATCGCCGGTGGCCATCTTCATTGATCTCTATCTCTCGTGTTCTTGAGATGGTACGATCTTGATGTATCGCGAGCTTTGCTATTATAGTTGGATCTTATGATGTTTCTCCCCCTCTACTCTCTTGTAATGGATTGAGTTTTCCCTTTGAAGTGATCTTATCGGATTGAGTCTTTAAGGATTTGAGAACACTTTATGTATGTCTTGCATGTGCTTATCTGTGGTGACAATGGGATATTCACGTGATCCACTTGATGTATGTTTTGGTGATCAACTTGCGGGTTCCGCTCGTGAACTTATGCATACGGGTTGGCACGCATTTTCGTCTTGATTCTCCGGTAGAAACTTTGGGGCACTCTTTGAAGTACTTTGTGTTGGTTTGAATAGATGAATCTGAGATTGTGTGATGCATATCGTATAATCATACCCACGGATACTTGAGGTGACATTGGAGTATCTAGGTGACATTAGGGTTTTGGTTGATTTGTGTCTAAAGGTGCTATTCTAGTACGGACTCTATGATAGATCGAACGGAAAGAATAGCTTCGCGTTATTTTACTACGGACTCTTGAATAGATCGATCAGAAAGGATAACTTTGAGGTGGTTTCATACCCTACCATAATCTCTTCGTTTGTTCTCCGCTATTAGTGACTTTGGAGTGACTCTTTGTTGCATGTTGAGGGATAGTTATATGATCCAATTATGTTATTATTGTTGAGAGAACTTGCACTAGTGAAAGTATGAATCCTAGGCCTTGTTTCCTAGCATTGCAATACCTTTTGTGCTCACTTTTATCATTAGTTACCTTGCTGTTTTTATATTTTCAGATTACAAAAACCTATATCTACCATCAATATTGCACTTTTATCACCATCTCTTCGATGAACTAGTGCACCTATACAATTTACCATTGTATTGGGTGTGTTGGGGACACAAGAGACTCTTTGTTATTTGGTTGGAGGGTTGCTCGAGAGAGACCATCTTCATCCTACGCCTCCCACGGATTGATAAACCTTAGGTCATCCACTTGAGGGAAATTTGCTACTGTCCTACAAACCTCTGCACTTGGAGGCCCAACAACGTCTACAAGAAGAAGGTTGTGTAGTAGACATCATGGATCTGAACAATCTTGGGTACACAGACAAACCGTTCGTCCTAGCCAATGATGTGGCGCACGTTTTCTATGTGGAGGACATGTCTACCAAACCGAGAAAAAGAAAAAGTACTGATGGGAGTTAAAGTTATGCCACAGCAGTTCAATTGGATCTGGAACAGCTCTTGTCAGCCAAAACATAAGGTGTTTTTTTGGAGACTACTTCATGACAGGCTCAATACTAGAAATCTTCTGAGAAGGAAATCTTTTCAGCTGGGCAACTATAATTGTGCTGTCAACAATTGTCCACAGGAAGAGACTCTTCAGCACCTTTTCTGGACTTGCCCTTTTGCTGCACAGTGTTGGGACCTGATTTTCCCTTCAAGACATGCAAATGTTTCAATCATGGACGATTTTCTTGATCTCAAGCAGAAACTTCATGTACCTTTCTTCATGGAGATAGTTATCCTTGCCTCTTGGGCTATTTGGATCTCCAAGAACAACCTGATTTTCCAAGCAATTCAACCTAGCATTCAAAGGTGGAAAGCCATCTTCATGGAGGAGCTCTTTCTTCTCAGATTTAGAATTAAAAAGAGTTATGCTGGAGCATACTGTTTTTGGCTGGATAATCTTGTTTTGTAATCCTAGTTCTTAGTTGTTAGTTTTCTTTTCTCTTTTTGGCTTCCTCCTTGGCTTATCTCAAGCCTTTTGTACATTGGTTCCCTGTTGGGACTTTACTTTTTAGATTAATAAAAATTGCAGTGGGGTTTTGCCCTACTGTGTATAGTAAAAAAACCGAGAAAAAGAAAAGATAAGGAAGCGAGTACATCATACGATGAGCCAAAGCACCACATAGTTCTTTCAGGAAAAAGAGACATCGTGGGAGTGGAGGGCAAGATAGACATGTCTGAAGATTATGAAAAGTTTCATGAAATTCCTCCCTTCAAAGTCAAGGCTGACCCAAGCACCCTGTTAAATGATGAAGATTATCCATGGTTACGGCGCAATAAGCAAAGGACACAAGCGAAGAAAAAGTGAAGAATTTCTCTCCACAACTATTATGATGATGCCTTTGATCTAGAATATCACTACAGTTACATGTGAAGAAATGAAATGCATGTTGTAACAGATGAGTTTTTGTCCGAAACCCTGATACTTCGAAAGAGATTGTCCATTTAGTACATGAAGTGCATCCAGTTTTTGCCGTAGCCCTCTCAAATTTTTAGCACATGATATGTGGGTGAAATGATGATACCATGCCAACTTTCAACCTTTTCAGAGTTCATTTGAAATGCTTTTCAATTTCAGGGTCTTATAGCTCAAAAAACAGTAAATGCATGAAAAATAACAAATGAAGTCAGAAAGGGTTGAAAACTGATGATGTGGCTTTGAATGGTGCATTTTGAACACACAAAAAGTCTGGAGTTCAAATAAGTTAAAAAAATGAAATCCCTTTGTAACAGATGAGTTTTCGTTCGAAACCCTGATACTTCGAAAGAGATTGTCCATTTTGTACACAAGTGCGTCCAGTTTTTGCCGTAACCCTCTCAAATTTTTAGCACATGCTATGTGGGTGAAATGATGGTACCATGGCAACTTTCAACCTTTTCAGAGTTCATTTGAAATGCTTTTCAATTTCAGGGTCTTATAGCTCAAAAATCAGTAAATGCATGAAAAATAATAAATGAAGTCAGAAAGGGTTGAAAATTGATGATGTGGCTTTGAATGGTGCATTTTGAACACACGAAAAGTATGGAGTTCAACTAAGTTAAAAAAATGGAATCCCTTTGTAACAGATGAGTTTTCGTCCGAAACCCTGATACTTCGAAAGAGATTGTCCATTTTGTACATGAAGTGCATCCAGTTTTTGCCGTAACCCTCTCAACTCTTTAGCACATGCTATGTGGGTGAAATTATCATATCATGCCAACTTTCAACCTTTTCAGAGTTCATTTGAAATGCTTTTCAATTTGGAGTTCAAATAAGTTATTAAAAATAAAAGAGAGGCGCAATGCTCACCTGCACGTTGCTTAGCTTCAGGCCTTGAGGAAATAGTGTAGACTGCACGGAGCTATGCGTAGTTTTCTTCCGAAACCCTGATAGCTCCGTGCAGTCTACACCACTTCCTCAAGGCCTGAAGCTAAGCAACGTGCAGGTGAGCATTGCGCCTCTCCTTCATCGTCTCTGCACTCAGGGCTTATAAACCGATGTGAGTGCCTCTCGCTTGGCGACGTGGGACTCAAAAACAGCTGCAGAAAGAATCAACTAAAAAACTCTATTACCGGTTCATGCCACGAACCGGTACTAAAGGTGCTCGTGGGGAGCCTTAAAACCGGTACTAAATGAAATGCCTTTGTAACAGCCTTAAAACTGGTACTAAAGGAATTAACTAAAAAGCTTTTATAAACCTCTAGTATTATTTAAACTAAAATTATATAAAATTTATGCAACTAAAATTATCAAAGTATTTTCTGTTCAAAACATTAAAAGCAAAAAGAATTTTCATAAAATAAATCAAAAAATAAAATAAATAAGTAGAAACAAAATAAACTTTAATAAATAAGTAGAAACAAAATAAAATAGAATAAAATAAAATAAACTTTAATAAAATAAATAAGTAGAAACTAAATAAAATAAAATAAACTTTAATAAAATAAAATAAATAAACTTTAATAAAATAAATAAAAATAGCAACGGTAAGTATTTTGTTGTAAGTAGAAACAAAATAAAAAAATAAAGCAACAAAGAAAACAAAAAAGCTGGGAAAAAAATGCCACCTACTGGGCCACCACGGCCTGAATACGACTAGAAACCCAGCTAGTTGGGCCAGGATTCAGGCCCGCAGCAGGACCAGTAGGCCCACAGGCACATAGTGACAGATTAGGCCCGAAAGCCTGCAGTTGAGAGGAGCTCGAGAGGGTGGGCGCAGCAGCGCTTATGAACCACTCTCGAGCTCTCTCAACTAGCGAGGTGGGACTAAAATTTTAGCCGCGACGCGGGCAGCACAAGGCCTTTGGTCCCGGTTGATCGCACCAATCGGGACTAAGGGGGCATTGGTCCCGGTCCGTGGCAACCGGGACCGGTGCACCCCTTTAGTCCCGGTTGGTGCCACCAACCGGGACCAAAGGCCTTTGCTTCCCGCCCTTCGTGCTGCTGAAAAGAGACCTTTGGTCCCGGTTGGTGGCACCAACCGGGACTAAAGGGGGGCATTGGTCCCGGTTGGTGCCACGAACCAGGACCAATGGGTTTGCTATATAAGAAACACTTGTGAAAATTTTGGTTTTCATCGCCAGTTGCCCCCGACGACGCCGACCTCCTCGACACCGCCAGGCTGCCCCGACGCCATCCGCCGCCCTTGTCATCGCCCGTGCCTCGTCGTCACCGTCTCTGTCGCCGTCGCCGACGTCGTCCCCGAGCCCGCGCGCTCCTTCCACCGCCATCGAGCGCGCCGTCGCCGTCTGCCGCCCCCGAGCCTGCTCCTCGTCGCCGACGCCTCCGCGCTGTGAGCGCCACCCCGATCCCCTCCTCCTCCTCCCTTTACTGGCCGCCGTCGCCGCTGCGCGCTGCCGCCGCCCCTGCCCTTGGCGGCCGCCGCGCGCCGCCCCTGCCTTGCGCTGGCGCCGCGCGCCTCCCCGACGCCCCTGCCGTGCATTTTTTTCATAAATGTATTTTTTTTGTATATGTGTGTACATGTTCATAGCATTTTTTTTCATAAATGTATTTTTTGTCAATTTATGTATATGTTCATATATATGTGCATATTGTAAAAAAATGTGTACGTATAGGAAAATTTATGTATATGTTTTTGTGCATATTTTTTGTCAATTTATGTGTTCATATTTAGAAGAAAAAGAAGGAGAGGAAAAAGGAAAATAAGAAGAGGAAGAAGGAGAAGAAGAGGAGAGGAAGAAGAGGAGAAATAAATAAGAAGAGGAAAAAAGAAGAAAAAAAGAGGAGAAGAAGAAAGGAATAGAGGGTCACGTTGTCTGTCAAAGTATTGAAGAAATCCATGGCTTCATCATTAACTGGAAGTAACAGGCGTATGATGCTACGAAGCTCTTCAAAGTTGTTTTGGAACGGAGTTCCTGATGGAATAATTCGCCTTTTGGCACGAATTTCAGCAAAGGCCTTCCAAATAGTGATATTCGAAAGGCTCTTGCTGAACTTTGTACCAAAAAGCGAATTATTCTATCGGGAACTCCGTTCCAAAACAACTATTCAGAAGGCTCTTGCTGAACTTCGTACCAAAAAGTGAATTATTCTATCGGGAACTCCGTTCCAAAACAACTTTGAAGAGCTTCGTATCATTATACGAATGTCATTTCCGGCTAATGATGAAGTCATGGTTTTCTTGAATTCTTTGACACTAGACAACATGACATATAGAAGGATAGATGATATCAGGAAAAATATGGACCATTTTCTGCACATCCCGAATGGCGCCATTTTGTTCAATCCCTTGTCGGTCCGGACGTCGGACAATCATGAGAGAGGCGGTCCGCCCCAAACCCTAGAAGCGCTGCCGAGGCCACCCAAATTTACCAACTTAAAAGAGCGTTGTCGTCGAGGCCACCCCTAACCCTAGAAGCGTTGCCGAGGCCACAACAAACCCTAGAGAAGCGTCGAGGCAAATATATGATTCCTTGTTGTGATTAGCTTGCTAGGTCTATGTTTGCCACTAATATATGCATCTGGCATGTTTTGTATAATAATTGCCATGTTGTAATATTTGCAGAAACTATGGAGCACCAGACTTGGAAGCAGAACAGGTGTTGGGGGACATAATCGAAGCCGGAGGTGATGTCTCATACTATCTCAATGACACCGATGGTCAGGAAGGAGAGGGTGAAGCAGGCTACGGTGATCGAACAATGGAGGAGGAAGGACATGATTATGATGGCTCCGGTGACCGAATGCCGGTGGAAGAAGGACACCGTGATGATGGCTCCGGCGACCGAACGGAGTCCGGCCAGGTATATATATATTAATTAAGCATGTGCTGACTATAGCTAATTGGTGCATTAGTTGTTTTGGTATGTACACATATTAACTCTCTTCTTTCTTCTTTTCTAGCCCTCCGGATCGAGCAAAACTTTGGTAATGAGACGAGCCCCGAAGAAAAAGTTGCGCCAGGATGAATGGTTCACGATCACAGCAATCGCGCGCGATGGCCAACCGATTGAACCCATCCGGACCAAGGAAGCATTTTCTGCTCAGTGCGGGGTTCTTGTTAGGGACATGATCCCGATCAGAATCCACCAATGGTATAAGCCTAAGAACGAAGACCCTGAGGTGTCTTATGTCAACGATAGGTAGAAAGATGATCTTTGGACCACGCTGAAGGCAAATTTCATCCTACCGCCAGAGGAGGATCCGGAGAAGCCAGCTATTATAGAGCCATTGGTCAAGGCTCATGCTCTTAAGAAGGTGGCAGAGCTATTCAGGAGGTGGAAGAATGAGCTGAAAAGAAAGTTTGTCGACGAAGAAAAGACTCCAGAATTCATCGGCCGGTTTGAGAAGATCAGAGATCACTGGGACGCATTTGTGGCCAACAAGACATCGGAGAAGAGTAAGAAGATGTCAGTGACAAACAAGAAAAATGCTGCGAAGAAGGAGCATCACCATAGCACGGGGTCAGGTGGCTACCTCAATGCCCGGTCGTTGTGGGAGAAGGCTGAGAATGACCTTCTTGATAAAGGGGTCGAACCAAAGACATTGAACTGGCCAGACTATTCAAGGAATTGGTTCTTCGGGGTTGGGGGAACCTTGGACCCTGAAACAGGGAAGTGCGTTTGGACAAACGAGCAACTGCGAATACCCGTCATGAAGCTTCAGGAGGATATCACCGCAGCGCAGCAAGGGATGTTCGTTCCCAACAGAGAGAACAACGAGCTCACAATGGCCCTCGGGAATCCTGAGCACCCTGGACAGACACGAGGCACGCCAGGATCTGTTTCGTGGAAGGCTGGGTTTCCCCACGCAGGCGGTTACAAAGGCCGGGAGAGGAGGAGGAAAGTGGAGCAGACCCAACTGCAGGCGCTGCAAGCAAGGGTACAAGCGCTAGAGGAACGAGAAGCAATTCACAGCAAGCGACCTGCCGAAGCTACCCTGCCATCTCAGCGGAGAAGCAGCGTGGCTTTCACTGAGCTGCTTCAGGAGCCTCTCTTCCCGGCTCTTGCTAGCTACCCCGTGGATGCTATCACGGAGTCTCATGATTGCCACCTTATGACGCAATGGCAGAACTTCAAAGTCAAGGCGGCTGTCGGCTCTGTTGCACCTACTGAACCCGGCGCAACTTTTCACTGCCGTCCGGTTCCGGAAGGATGTGTTGCTATGATGGTGGATGAAATAACAGAGGGATTTGAGGAGCTCGAGCTTGACCATCCTACCGGTGAAGGGGAGACTCGGCTTGGTTCTGCTCTGAAGACTCCAGGTCTATGACGGAAGGAGCTCATCAACCTTCCGAACTGGACGCCTCCGCCTCCTCCTCCTCCTCCAGCGAGTCAGGGCACTCCGCCTCCTCCTCCGCCTCCTCCTCCGGTGAGTGACCAGGGCAATCCGCCTCCTTCTCCAGCGCGTGGCGGCACTCCGCCTGCGCCGGCGCGTCCGAGCAGCCCGCCTCCTCCTCCGCCTCCTCAGCAAAAGCGGAAGACAGCCGCCTGATACGTCTCCAACGTATCTATAATTTTTGATTGTTCCATGCTATTATATTATCTGTTTTGGATGTTTAATGGGCTTTACTAAGCACTTTTATATTATTTTTGGGACTAACCTATTAACCGAAGGCCCAGTGCAAATTGCTGTTTTTTGTTGCCTTTTCTAGTGTTTCGCAGAAAAGGAATATCAAACGGAATCCAAATGGAATGAAACCTTCGGGAGAGTTATTTTTGGAACAAACGTGATCCAGGGGACTTGGTGTGGACATCAAGAAAGAAGCGGAGAGGCCATGAGGCAGGGAGGCGCGCCCCCACCCTCGAGGGCCCCTCGCAGCTCCACCGACCTACTTCTTCCTCCTATATATACTCATATACCCTGAAAACATCCAGGAGCACCACGAAACCCTATTTCCACCGCCGCAACCTTCTGTACCCGTGAGATCCCATCTTGGGGCCTTTTCCAGCGCTCCGCCGGAGGGGGAATCGGTCATGGAGGGCTTCTACATCAACACTATAGCCTCTCCGATGATGTGTGAGTAGTTTACCACAGACCGTCGGGTCCATAGTTATTAGCTAGATGGCTTCTTCTCTCTCTTTGGATGTGCACAAGTTGATCCAATTTTTTTTCTAATCTCATATATATATATATATATATATATATATATATATATATATATATATATATATATATATATATATATATATATATATATTCTTCTATATGTCACGTTGTCTGTCAAAGTATTGAAGAAATCCATGGCTTCATCATTAACTGGAAGTAACAGGCGTATGATGCTACGAAGCTCTTCAAAGTTGTTTTGGAACGGAGTTCCTGATGGAATAATTCGCCTTTTGGCACGAATTTCAGCAAAGGCCTTCCAAATAGCGATATTCGAAAGGCTCTTGCTGAACTTTGTACCAAAAAGCGAATTATTCTATCGGGAACTCCGTTCCAAAACAACTATTCAGAAGGCTCTTGCTGAACTTCGTACCAAAAAGCGAATTATTCTATCGGGAACTCCGTTCCAAAACAACTTTGAAGAGCTTCGTATCATTATGCGCATGTCATTTCTGGCTAATGATGAAGTCATGGTTTTCTTGAATTCTTTGACACTAGACAACATGACATATAAAAGGGTAGATGATATCAGGAAAAATATGGACCATTTTCTGCACATCCCGAATGGCGCCATTTTGTTCAATCCCTTGTCGGTCCGGACGTCGGACAATCATGAGAGAGGCGGTCCGCCCCAAACCCTAGAAGCGCTGCCGAGGCCACCCAAATTTACCAACTTAAAAGAGCGTTGTCGTCGAGGCCACCCCTAACCCTAGAAGCGTTGCCGAGGCCACAACAAACCCTAGAGAAGCGTCGAGGCAAATATATGATTCCTTGTTGTGATTAGCTAGCTAGGTCTATGTTTGCCACTAATATATCCATCTGGCATGTTTTGTATAATAATTGCCATGTTGTAATATTTGCAAAAACTATGGAGCACCAGACTTGGAAGCAGAACAGGTGTTGGGGGACATAATCGAAGCCGGAGGTGATGTCTCATACTATCTCAATGACACCGATGGTCTGGAAGGAGAGGGTGAAGCAGGCTACGGTGATCGAACAATGGAGGAGGAAGGACATGATTATGATGGCTCTGGTGACCGAATGCCGGTGGAAGAAGGACACCGTGATGATGGCTCCAGCGACCGAACGGAGTCCGGCCAGGTATATATATATATTAATTAAGCATGTGATGACTATAGCTAATTGGTGCATTAGTTGTTTTGGTATGTACACATATTAACTCTCTTCTTTCTTCTTTTCTAGCCCTCCGGATCGAGCAAAACTTTGGTAATGAGACGAGTCCCGAAGAAAAAGTTGCGCCAGGATGAATGGTTCACGATCACAGCAATCGCGCGCGATGGCCAACCGATTGAACCCATCCGGACCAAGGAAGCATTTTCTGCTCAGTGCGGGGTTCTTGTTAGGGACATGATCCCGATCAGAATCCACCAATGGTATAAGCCTAAGAACGAAGACCCTGAGGTGTGTTATGCCAATGATAGGCAGAAAGATGATCTTTGGACCGCGCTGAAGGCAAATTTCATCCTACCGCCAGAGGAGGGTCCGGAGAAGCCAGCTATTATAGAGCCATTGGTCAAGGCTCATGCTCTTAAGAAGGTGGCAGATCTATTCAAGAGGTGGAAGAATGAGCTGAAAACAAAGTTTGTCGACGAAGAAAAGACTCCAGAATTCATCAGCCGGTTTGAGAAGATCAGAGATCACTGGGACGCATTTGTGGCCAACAAGACATCGGAGAAGAGTAAGAAGATGTCAGCGACAAACAAGAAAAATGCTGCGAAGAAGGAGCATCACCATAGCACAGGGTCAGGTGGCTACCTCAATGCCCGGCCGTTGTGGGAGAAGGCTGAGAATGACCTTCTTGATAAAGGGGTCGAACCAGAGACATTGAACTGGCCAGACCGTTCAAGGAATTGGTTCTTCGGGGTTGGGGGAACCTTGGACCCTGAAACAGGGAAGTGCGTTTGGACAAACCAGCAACTGCGAATACCCATCACGAAGCTTCAGGAGTATATCTCTGCAGCGCAGCAAGAGACGTTCGTTCACAACAGAGAGAACAACGAGCTCACAATGGCCCTCGGGAATCCTGAGCACCCTGGACAGACACGAGGCACTACATTATTTGACATTTGCCTCTCGTTTTCCTCTCCCCCACCTCACCTTTGCCATTTTATTCGCCCTCTTATTCTGTTCGCCCTTTTTTTCCTTGCTTCTTGTTGCCTGTTTGCCCTAATGGCCCTGCCAAAAAACGTTGATCCTTACCTTAAAAGGTTGGAAGAAATTTAAAACAACGTCAGAAGCTTTATGACTTTGCAATTTGAGCATAATAATTTCTTTAGAAACGAGCTTAAAGAACAAAAAGGCTTTATGGAGTACATGAATAAAGAGCTTGATGATATCTCTAAGGAATTTTATGGTTTGAAATCTCAGTTTGCTCATCTTGAAAAATTAATAGCCCAAATTTCGGATAAGCAGGCCACCTTAGTCAATAAGATGGCCGCCAAACCGGAAGATCTAGAAGGTAATAAGGATGAAGATCTAAAAGTGATTGACGTGTCTCCTATTAAATCTTTGTTTTGCAATATGAATCTTGATAATGATGGGACTGGAGATGAGTCAACTTTAGTTAAAAGGCGTCCCAATGATTCGGAGTTTTTAGATCTTGATGCAAAAATTGGTAAAAGTGGGATTGAAGAGGTCAAAACTTACATAGCAATGAACCCACTATTTTGGATTTCGAGGAATTTAATTATGATAATTGTTCTTTAATAGATTGTATTTCCTTGTTGCAATTCGTGTTAAATTGTCCTCATGCTTATAGTCAAAATAAAGCTTTTACCAAACATATCGTTGATGCCTTAATGCAATCCTATGAAGAAAAGCTTGAATTGGAAGTTTCTATCCCTAGAAAACTTTATGATGAGTGGGAACCTACTATTAAAATTAAGATTAAAGATCATGAATGTAATGGTTTATGTGATTTGGGTGCTAGTGTTTCCACGATTCCAAAAACTTTGTGTGATGTGTTAGGTTTCCGTGAATTTGATGATTGTTCCTTAAACTTGCATCTTGCAGATTCCACCATTAAGAAACATATGGGAAGAATTAATGATGTTCTTATTGTTGCAAATAGAAATTATGTGCCTGTAGATTTCATTGTTCTTGATATAGATTGCAATCCTACATGTCCTATTATTCTTGGTAGACCTTTCCTTAGAACGATTGGTGCAATTATTGATATGAAAGAAGGAAATATTAGATTCCAATTTCCGTTAAGGAAAGGCATGGAACACTTTCCTAGAAAGAAAATTAAATTACCTTATGAATCTATTATGAGAGCCACTTATGGATTGCATACCAAAGATGATAATACCTAGATCTATCCTTGCCTTTATGCCTAGCTAGGGGCGTTAAACGATAGCGCTTGTTCGGAGGCAACCCAATTTTATTTTTGTTTATTGCTTTTTGGTTCTGTTTAGTAATAAATAATTCATCTAGCCTCTGTTTAGATGTGGTTTTATGTTTTAATTAGTGTTTGTGCCAAGTAGAACCTTTGGGAAGACTTGGGTGAAGTCTTTATGGTCTTGCTGTAAAAAACAGAAACTTTAGCGCTCACGAGATTAGCTGCCATTTTTTTACTGGAGAGTGCTTTTAGGTTGATTCTTTTTGAAGATGATTAATAGATAAATTCCTCAGGTCCACCAATTTATTTCAGAATTTTTGGAGTTACATAAGTATACGTTTGATCCAGATTACTACAGACTGTTCTGCTTTTGACAGATTCTGTTTTTCGTGTGTTGTTTGTTTATTTTGATGAATCTATAGCTAGTATCGGAGGATATGAACCATAGAGAAGTTGGAATAAAGTACGTTTAACACCAATATAAATAAAGAATGAGTTCATTACAGTACCTTATGGTGGTGATTTGTTTTCTTATACTAACGGAGCTCATGAGATTTTCTGTTGAGTTTTGTGTTGTGAAGTTTTCGAGTTTTGGGTAAAGATTTGATGGACTATGGAATAAGGAGTCGCAAGAACCTACACTTGGAGATGCCCAAGGCACCCCAAGGTAAAATTCAAGGAAAACCAAAAGCCTAAGCTTGGGGATGCCCCGGAAGGCATCCCCTCTTTCGTCTTCGTCTATCGGTAACTTTACTTGAGGCTATATTTTTATTCACCACGTGTTTTGCTTGGAGCGTCCTGTATGATTTGAGTCTTTGCTTTTTAGTTTACCACAATCATCATTGTTGTACACACCTTTTGGGAGATACACACATGAATCGGAATTTATTAGAATACTCTATGTGCTTCACTTATATCTTTTGAGCTAGATAATTTTGCTCTAGTGCTTCACTTATATCTTTTTAGAGCACGGTGGTGGTTTTATTTTATAGAAATTATTGATCTCTCATGCTTCACTTATATTATTTTGAGAGTCTTTTAGAACAGCATGGTAGTTTGGTTTGGCTATAAAATTAGTCCTAATATGATGAACATCCAAGATGGGTATAATAAAAACTATCATATAAAGTGCATTGAATACTATGAGAAGTTTGATACTTGATGGTTGTTTTGAGATATGAAGATGGTGATATTAGAGTCATGCTAGTTGAGTAGTTGTGAATTTGAGAAATACTTGTTCTAAAGTTTGTGATTCCCGTAGCGTGCACGTATGGTGAACCGTTATGTGATGAAGTTGGAGCATGATTTATTTATTGATTGTCTTCCTCATGAGTGGCGGTCGGGGACGAGCGATGGTCTTTTCCTACCAATCTATCCCCCTAGGAGCATGCTCTTAGTACTTCGTTTCGATAACTAATAGATTTTTGCAATAAGTATGTGAGTTCTTTATGACTAATGTTGAGTCCATGGATTATACACACTCTCACCCTTCCACCATTGCTAGCCTCTCTAATACCGCGCACCTTTCGCCGGTATCATACACCCACCATATACCTTCCTCAAAACAGCCACCATACCTACCTATTATGGCTTTTCCATAGCCATTCCGAGATATATTGCCATGCAACTTACCACCGTTCCGTTTGTTATGACACATTTCATCATTGTCATATTGCTTTGCATGATCATGTAGTTGACATCGTATTTTTGGCAAAGCCACCTTTATAATTCTTTCATACATGTCACTCTTGATTCATTGCATATCCCGGTACACCGTCGGAGGCAATCACATAGAGTCATATTTTGTTCCAAGTATTGAGTTGTGTGATGATCATCATTATTAGAGCATTGTCCCATGTGAGGAAAGGATGATGGAGACTATGATTCCCCTACAAGTCGGGATGAGACTCCGGACGAGAAAAAAAATAAGAAAAAAAATGGGCCATAAAAATAAGGGAGAGAAAAAGGCCCAAATAAAAAATGAGAGAAAAGAGAGAAGGGACAATGTTACTATCCTTTTGCCACACTTGTGCTTTAAAGTAGCACCATGATCTTCATAATAGAGAGTCTTCTATGCTGTCACTTTCATATACTAGTGGGAAATTTACATTATAGAACTTGGCTTGTATATTCCAATGATGGGCTTCCTCAAAATGCCCTAGGTCTTCGTGAGCAAGCGAGTTGGATGCACACCCACTTAGAGCTTTCATACACTTATATCTCTAGTGCATCCGTTGCATGGAAATCCCTACTCACTCACATTGATATCTATTGATGGGCATCTCCATAGCCCGTTGATACGCCTAGTTGATGTGAGACTATCTTCTCCTTTTTGTCTTCTCCACAACCACCCTTCTATTCCACATATAGTGTTATGTCCATGGCTCACGCTCATGTATTGCGTGAAGATTGAAAAAGTTTGAGAACATCAAAAGTAAACAATTGCTTGTCTTGTCATCGGGGTTGTGCATGATTAAATACTTTGTGTGATGAAGATAGACCATAGCCAGACTATATGATTTTGTAGGGATAACTTTCTGTGGCCATGTTATTTTGAGAAGACATGATTGCTTTGTTAGTATGCTTGAACTATTATTATTTTTATGTCAATATTAAACTTTTATCTTGAATCTTTCGGATCTGAACATTTATGCCACAGTAAAGAAAAAAATACATTGAGAAATATGCTAGGTAGCATTCCACATCAAAAAATTTGTTTTTATCATTTACCTACTCGAGGACGAGCAGGAATTAAGCTTGGGGATGCTTGATACGTCTCCAACGTATCTATAATTTTTTATTGTTCCATGCTATTATATTATCTGTTTTGGATGTTTAATGGGCTTTACTAAGCACGTTTATATTATTTTTGGGACTAACCTATTAACCGAAGGCCCAGTGCAAATTGCTGGTTTTTTTGCCTTTTTTAGTGTTTCGCAGAAAAGGAATATCAAACGGAATCCAAATGGAATGAAACCTTCGGGAGAGTTAATTTTGGAACAAACGTGATCCAGAGGACTTGGAGTGGACGTCAAGAAAGAAGCGGAGAGGCCACGAGGCAGGGAGGCGCGCCCCCCACCCTCATGGGCCCCTCGCAGCTCCACCGATCTACTTCTTCCTCCTATATATACTAATATACCCTGAAAACATCCAGGAGCACCAGAAACCCTATTTCCACCGCCGCAACCTTCTGTACCCGTGAGATCCCATCTTGGGGCCTTTTCCGGCGCTCCGCCGGAGGGGGAATCGATCACGGAGGGCTTCTACATCAACACCATAGCCTCTCCGATGATGTGTGAGTAGTTTACCACAGACCTTCAGGTCCATAGTTATTAGCGAGATGGCTTCTTCTCTCTCTTTGGATCTCAATACAAAGTTCTCCTCGATCTTCTTGGAGATCTATTCGATGTAATTCTTTTTGCGGTGTGTTTGTCGAGATCCGACAAATTGTGGGTTTATGATCAAGATTATCTATGAACAATATTTGAATCTCCTCTAAATTCTTTTATGTATGATTTGTTATCTTTGCACATCTCTTCAAATTATCAGTTTGGTTTGGCCTACTAGATTGATCTTTCTTGCAATGGGAGAAGTGCTTAGCTTTGGGTTCAATCTTGCGGTGTCCTTTCCCAGTGACAGCAGGGGCAGCAAGGCACGCATTGTATTGTTGCCATCGAGGATAAAAAGATGGGGTTTATATCATATTGCTTGAGTTTATCCCTCTACATCATGTCATCTTGCCTAATGTGTTACTCTGTTCTTATGAACTTAATACTCTAGATGCATGTTGGATAGCGGTCGATGTGTGGAGTAATAGTAGTAGATGCAGAATCATTTCGGTCTACTTGTCATAGACGTGATGCCTATACACATGATCATGCCTAGATATTCTCATAACTATGCACTTTTCTATCAATTGCTCGATGGTAATTTGTTCACCCACCGTAATACTTATGCTATCTTGAGAGAACCCACTAGTGAAACCTATGGCCCCCGGGTCTATTTTCCATCATATAAGTTTCCAATCTATTTTTACTTTGCAATCTTTACTTTCCAATCTATATCATAAAATTACCAAAAATATTTATCTTATTATCTCTATCAGATCTCACTTTTGCAAGTGGCCGTGAAGGGATTGACAACCCCTTTATCACGTTGGTTGCAAGGTTCTTATTTGTTTGTGTAGGTACGAGGCGACTTGCGTGTAGTCTCCTACTGGATTGATACCTTGGTTCTCAAAAACTGAGGGAAATACTTACACTATTTGCTGCATCACCCTTTCCTCTTCAAGGGAAAACCAACGCAGTGCTCAAGAGGTAGCACCGCCGCCTCTCCGGCTGCTCTAGCGCGTCGTAGCACTCCGCCTCCTTCTTCTCTGCCTCGTAAGCAATGAAAGAAGGCAGCCGCAGCCGCTCCGTCTGCTCCGGCGTCTAGCAGTACAGCCAAAGGCGGGAGGCAATACAGATTCGGTCCATCTCGCAAGCCTCAAGAGAAGTTACCATACGAGAGGACCGTGGAGGAAAACGCGGAGATCTGTGAAGCCTATGTGAAGGACTTCTTTGAAACGCAAAGAGCTAAGAAGCATCCACCTCCGGAGGTGAAGATGGATCTAGTGAAAGCAAAGCGCACTGCCGATGCCCTGAAGAAACCACCACCGTCTCCGCTGAAAACCAACTATGAGCGCATTATTGAAAGGTCATATATTGAAGCGGAGCGGTCGGGAAGTACTTGCAATGATCGAAGGTTAGCAGAACGAAGAAGTGAAGGGTTACGCAGCAGAAAACAAAAAATTTCCGACCTACGCACCAGCCCAGGACCACTATGGAGACTGCATACATGGTTTGATCTTTTTCGTTAGCGACTCGTAGCGCAACGGGAAGTAGAGTCGATGACGATCAGCGGTGCAGATCCCCGCAGCTAGGATTTACAACCTCCCAACCGCGAGGATGTATACCCTCATCTGCTCCTCAGACAGCCCTCCGCGAGGCGGTCGAACAGCCCCCCGGACGGTGTCGCGGACAGCCCTTCGGGAGGACCTTCGAAACTCGAACGGTCACTCGGACAGCCCTTCGGAAGGACCTTCGAAACTCGGACAGTCACACGGACAGCCCTTCGGGAGGCACTCACGAACTAAGACCGAAACTACGATCTCTCTACAGAGTTGCACACATACGGTGTCATCTATCCGGCAGGGCTTCGCCGTCCAGAACTAGTTCCTGCCGGAACCCAGACAGCCTTACGGCTCTACGAAACTCTTTTCGTGGGAGGGAGAGAAGAAGCCAGATAATGCATGGCATGTGTATGAGAGCAAGGGATGAGTGTGGAGAGCTGCCCCTCCACCTCTATTTATAGGAAATCCCAAGGGGGTAGGGTAGTTTCACAAAAAACCCAAAATGCACATGAATGAAGTCCTTCCACAAGGACCTAGGAGTGAAACCAAGGAACAAGAGGGTCCCCAAGGGGGGATACCCCATGTGGCCGGCCACACCCCCATGAGGGGCCCAAAAAATGGCTCCTATCCATCCATGTCATCCCCAAGATCTTTTGGAGCAAAGCCCCAAAAGGTGGCTTTCCATAAAGTAACCATAAAGCTGATTTTCACTATTCACGACGACATTTTTCAGCGTCTGATCGAACTGAAAATATTTATGTGGGCTAAGAACATTTCCAGTACCCACTAAAATGATTTTCAACGCGTTCCGAAACAATTTCGGTTTTAGTGATTTTCATCTGCGAAACGCATCTGAAGTGGCTCTGGCAGCTCCGGAACATTTCCGGTTTTTATCTCAGAAAATTCCAAAAAGCTTCCAGAATGATTCTGGCATCCTCCAAGAATTATCAGGCATGTGCCGAAACCAATTTGACTTAATGGTGTATCCCGAAACAACTTTTCGGTATCATCGAAACTTATCCGATGACCTCTCTCTGCGGTACGATTCCGCTGTCCGAAACTTTTTGGTGTCCGAAACTTTTTCGGTGATTTTCTCTCAGACTCCCTGTCTAGTATTCAGCAGATAGATGACCCTTAAGCGTGTGACCCTATAGGTTCGGTGAAGTATAGACATGACCCGGAACCCCTTCCGATCAATGATCAACATCGGAGCCGTGGACACCCATATTGACCCCTATACCCACACGAATGAATATTCGAGTGAACCTCCAGTTGCAGTGAGCTATTCCTGTTGCTTCACGATATATCACAAACACCTGAGGTGAGATTTATTGCATCCCCGTGGGCCAACACTTTGTCCACTATGCAAGTTACCTCGTTACCGGTTTTGTTCTCTTTTCTCGTTTCGTGTTGCGGCATCCCCGTGATCAAATCACAAAGTGTCTGGCCAGACGATGATGGACCCCGTAACACCGAGAGGGACCGAGTATATCTCTCCATCGTCGGAGGAGCAAATCCCAATCTCGAGCTATCAAGTTACTTAACATACTTTCCCATGAACCCGTAAGCCGCCGTAATAGCCATCCAGTTACGGATGACGTTTAACAAACCCCAAAGTTTATGAAGCAAGCATGAAGAAACTCGATACTCTCATGGTCTAAGGAATTATGCAAACATTAACTATCTCTGTGTTATAAACCATTAACTTGTGACGAATGTATCTCATAGCATAACATCAATTCGTGTCGATTCAACACAAATGTCCTTCCTGACATTGTGCCCTCAAAGTTGCTTGGCATAGACATGCCCATGATTGGAAAACATAATCATCATGCAACACTTGAGCTAGTCTTAGAGGCACGACTAGGAATACATTTTACCGTTTATTATTCCACACGTGCATATGGGTTCTCCCCAGAGCCTTTATGGATATACGGGCTCGGGAACCACAGCAGTTATAGCATGGAACATAAACATAATTATGAACAGGGAGATAATCAATAACATTTATTATTGCCTCTAGGGCATATCTCCTACAGACTCCCACTTGCACTAGAGACAATAATCTAGCTTATGCTAATGCACTTCACACCTGTGGCACACCAGTGTAAATATGCTTCGCTTGTGGTATAGCCTGATGTCCAACGGATCTGACGACTTCAGCTCCGTGTGTATCTTTGCATGTCCTCGCGTTTTCACGTTTTCACAAAATTCATATTTTGTGTGGACTTGGCTTTGTATGTATGTGAATCACTGGTCGAACCTGGATTCCTCAGACTGAGTTATGGAGCAACTACCTGCAGTAGTGTCCCATTGTCAAAAGCCATCTTGGAACTATACTAAGTTCATGAATGAACTATATGATTCAACATCTTATTTGTCGCTTCTAAAGCGTCAACATACTTAGCCCTTGTTATAGAATTCGCCACAGTAACTAGTTTGAACAAATTCCAACTAACTGTGCCACCACATTGTGTGTTACACAAAACCCTTAATTTAAATCGAAAATCGCATGGAGAAAAGATGAAGATTGTATCTATGTAACATTTTACAATGAACTCTTCATGATCTCTGCTTGCGAGAAAACCATGTCATCAGTACTTACTCTAGTACTCTGTGACATCTTTCACTGTTGTCCCATGATCAGTAATTTGATCACTTTGGTATCCATACTCGCAACACCTTGGGAGTATCGGACATATCTGGTTGTTTTACATACCATGGAATACATGATTAATCCAAACACAAAAGTGTGTGGAATCTGCATCATGTATTTTACTCATCGGTGTTTTGGGACACCGAGTCTTGCAAAAACTCTTTCCATGTGACTTCGGCAAGAATCACTCCTTGGCGTTTTAAATGCTAAAAGGTTTTAGCATCTTGTCAATATGTATTCATTGCTTAGCCCCATTAGGTAAATCTATCTCCATAGATCATCATACCTAATATTGAGGCTATTTAGCCTAAGCACTTCATCGAAAAACTATTTTCAAATGAAGTCCTAATTTGTGTCAAGAAATTTATTTCCAATTACCAATGTGCCAAGCACATAAGGTTTTTAGAAATATTATTACGCTCCCACTTACTTTCTTGAATTACAAGCATCTTCGTTACCCATTGATGAAGTCAAAACCCCTTTGACCATTTCATCAAAACACGAAGATTCCAACTCCATTTTGCTCTCTTCTATCCATTGCTGGAACTCTGAAGTTTGCATACCTACTAGCATCCTCTGGATCGACAAATTACTTTGGACTGTATCATATACAAGTCCTAGCTTTCATTTCCATCAGATGGAAATCCTTTTATCATCCATGTTTCATATCTCATGATTGAAATATGTATTAATTGCTAGTTCAACCCGAACCGACTTTAAGCATCGCTACGATGAAAACAACCTCATCGTATTATTTCAACAAGTCGAGCTTTATGGATAAAACATTTTATCCGTATCAGTTTTAAGTTCCATAAATATTCGTTAGACTCTAAGTCTTCCGAAAGGTGTATCAAGGTTTTAATCTTGAATCACTTATATGGAAACTAACTCGGGTTGTATTGGCATTTAGCCAATTCCGAAGTCAGGGCCCATCAACGCTTCCTTGTGTATCATAGGTATAATGTTGTCTAACAACAATATCTCATTTGCGCACCTGAGAGGTTTGCACGAGCCTTGCCTACGTGGTTCAGCTGCAAGTTCGACCGAAGTTCATACATTTTATTGTAGAGACTTCTGTATCAGTCGCAGTAGGAAACTCTGGAATTTCTTCCAAGGTCTCTTTCCTTTGATCTGATGAAGATACTGTTTATCTCGTCGAGTTGCACTATTCTCCCACTCACCTTTTTGAAAGAACCATTCTCTTTAAAAGCACACCGTTTCGCGGCAAAACTATTTGCCTTGGTATAATGAGGGAGGAATACCCAACATTTTGGTATAACCTACAAAGTAGCACTTGTCTGATTTGGAATAGGTTTGTAACCTTTTACACAAGCCCCATATTCCAAATGTTAAGAAAAGATATAACATGGTTGGGCGTACCATACCATGGCTTCATTTCAACAGACCGGATGTAGCTCTTTTCAGTGTAAAAGCCACAGTCTCTAAAGCATCACTTTAAAAGGGATAATGGCAAATTTATTTATGTCATCTTTGACCTTACCATGTCATAAATGGTTTGATTACATCTCCACAGACTTTCCACTTGTAGTGGTGTTCGGGGAGGTGCAAGTTATGAAACCCCTTTCACAACTCATCAGACATTCGCTAAACATGTAACTCAAATATTACTTTGTGCAATCAAATTGCAGAAACATAATTTTCTTGTTACAATAACTTCTACTTCATTTTTGAGAACCTTTCGAATGATTTCAAAAGATCCAGACTTACGTCTCATCAAGTAAATATCCATATATCTACTTGAGTCATTTCTGAAGATAAATAAATCCACCACTAACAACACTTATCGGCTACACACATCAAATGTATGATCACTAATAAGTTTGTTGTTCGTTCCTTATGGCCTGTGAACGGTATTTTTTAGTCACTTCACTTTTCGGAGGAAAGTTGCAAGTGTCAGATGATTCAAAATCAAAAAGACTTCAAAATCCATCATAATGGAATTTTCCATGCGGGTTTCTCCAATGTGACCAAATGTAGTGCCACACTTGTGTGGTATTCTTTTAGTCTTGCGACATTTAGCGTCAGTGTTATGGATGTATCATATTTCCCTCAATATTCATAACATACATCTCATCGATGATGGAAGTATGGCCCTTATGTTATTCATAATACTTAACAACAATTGTTGTTTTTATGAACAACTCTTTTGCAACAAACATTGTGCAATGGGCTAGAGTGTATGAAACTCTAAAATGAATTACGAAAGTAAACCCAGAGGCATTGTATTATTATCAATATTCATAACATACATCTCATTCATAATGAAAGTATGGCCCTTGTGTTATTCATAACATCGAACATAAAAAGTTCTCTTATGAACAACCTTCTTGCAAGATACCTTATGCAATGGGATAGAGTTTGTAAAACTCTAAATGAATTATGAAAATAAATACAGACGGCAATACACCGATGGAAGGTATAGTAACATTTACTATGTTCCCTGTGTATACCTTAACCTCATTTCAGGCTAGTCTTTTTAGGCCATAGTAGCTCTTACATTGATTCGTAACAGAATGCAATCGAGCAGGTATCTTTGTGATTAACTCACAATACCCAAGAATTAGTGATTAACATGTTTAACCATAATTCCCAAGAACTATATCTTTGACCAGCCTACTATACATTAAAAACTTGTATGACATTCATACATGAGCTGGATATTCCAGTCATTTTTCTTTCTGCCTTTATACTTCTAACAGTTTAACATTTAGTATTTCTCCTACTCGCAAAAGAAGCACCCAACTTAAGAGTGGCATTAGCCCCGGACTTCCTAGGCGTGTAAGTCATACTAACACCCTTTGGACACTTCCTTTCTCTTTAAGTTGTTGTTTTATTCACCTTTCATTATATGACAGGCGTTCTTCTGGATCCCTTTCCCAACAGTCAAATGCATAGTAAACACTTTTACTAATACTTGCAAACAAACATTGCTTTGTTTGTATCTGAAAATAATTTTCAGTTCCATGAATATCATATAACTATCCCAACTTTCGAAGTTTGGGTTTCATGGAAGCAAACATATTCCACTTGACCGTAACAGAATTCTAGCTTTTGGATCAAAGGACGAGAGTCACATGATCCATAGCATTAGCGGGAGGATACGGAAAGCATGCGATAGGACAAAGTCCTTCTCGGCACTTTTGAGGACAATCCTCATATTACGTTACCAATCGTAAAGTTTTAACCAGATATTTAACAGCTATTCAATTTTAATAGGGAAGGTGGAAATGTGAGCCATTATTCTATAACTATTATGCAAACCACACTTAGACAGTGTTCAAAATTAATTGCATTGAGAATTAAACATGTTAATTCAACAATGCGCTCCCACTCAAATCAATATCTCTCAAAATTGATTGTGAGTGATACAAGACCCACATTTCAATTGTTCGCCATTGGTGTAACACCACTGATGACGAAAAATCTCAACCGGTAGGCCAACTTGCCAATCACATCTCTATGTGACTCTTGTTCATCTTTTGATGCGTGTGTTCCGAGCTCATGACGGTCATGCCTGAACGTCAAGACAACCAAGTGATCTCGCTGCAAGGTCTCAACTCACCCGCCTCACACTTCTCTAATCGTTCGTACCCGTGTGACACGGCGCACCCCGAAAAGATAGGTGCCGTGACGGTGCCACACTTGGGAGAACACTAACTACTTGGTATTTTTTGTGAGAGATCACCCTAATAAAAAGCGACTACCGCGCAATCAAGAAGGGTGCATCATAAGGGATAAACATCTCAGGCAATTCATAATAGCATGATATGGTATAGCCCTTTCTGACGGAGAAGTATTTCATTTCTTCGTCTTCGGCATTCGCGTCGGTGTTCACCTTCGCGAAGATTGCCACCACCTTGTCGATGCACCAGATAATATTGCTATCTCCATAGCGTATAAAATTAATGCATTACTTAAGGTTGACACGCAGGTCATTAAAGTGCAATCATATGGCTCCAGCCATCATGCCGAATCATGACACGCAGGTCATGTTAATCAAATTACATCATATAGTCATCTCATGCATAATCGAATTAGTATGAGCACTGCTATACCACATCACATGCACATCCTGCAAAACCAAGTTAGACGCCTCTAATCGGTTTATGCAAAATTTATTTTATGTGGCTTCTAAGGTTTTGACTTAAACCGCAGCTACCAACATTTTATCATCAAGTATGATTATTCAAGTTGCTAGATTAACATCTCGGGGTGTATGAAACACGAGATAATTAAATCTCGAGCCCCATACTAAACTTCGTCATACGTATGACCCCCGTGCAGATCATATCTGCAATGCCCTTTTATTTGCGAATTTCATCTTTCTTTTGACTACGGCAGAACCCAAAGAACTGATAGCACTTCCATGATCAATCAGGATCACGGATTGCCAGAACTTTGTCAAATTCCACCATGCTGTCTCGAGATTGAGCAAACGCAAATTCTAGGGAAGCAACAAGAACCTCGGGTAACAGATTTCATCTGTCACCCGCATAAATAATTTTCAGCAATAGATCTCATCTACTACCTAATTATATTATGCAATACCCATACATCTCCATGTATTCTAGATCGAAACCTGCATCTACGCATAGCACGGCTCTTGATGCCACTGAAGGGTTACGCAGCAGAAAACAAAAAATTTCCGACCTACGCACCAGCCCAGGACCACTATGGAGACTGCATACATGGTTTGATCTTTTTCGTTACCGACTCGTAGCGCAGCGGGAAGTAGAGTCGATGACGATCGGCGGTGCAGATCCCCGCAGTTAGGATTTACAACCTCCCAACCGTGAGGATGTATACCCTCATATGCTCCTCAGACAGCCCTTCGGGAGGCGGTCGAACAGCCCCCCGGACGGTGTCGCGGACAGCCCTTCGGGAGGACCTTCGAAACTCGAACGGTCACTCGGACAGCCCTTCGGGAGGACCTTCGAAACTCGGACGGTCACACGGACAGCCCTTCGGGAGGCACTCACGAACTAAGACCGAAACTACGATCTCTCTACAGAGTTGCACACATACGGTGTCATCTATCCGGCAGGGCTTCGCCGTCCAGAACTAGTTCCTGCCGGAACCCAGACAGCCTTACGGCTCTACGAAACTCTTTTCGTGGGAGGGAGAGAAGAAGCCAGATAATGCATGGCATGTGTATGAGAGCAAGGGATGAGTGTGGAGGGCTGCCCCTCCACCTCTATTTATAGGAAATCCCAAGGGGGTAGGGTAGTTTCACAAAAAACCCAAAATGCACATGAATGAAGTCCTTCCACAAGGACCTAGGAGTGAAACCAAGAAACAAGAGGGTCCCCAAGGGGGGATACCCCATGTGGCCGGCAACACCCCCATGAGGGGCCCAAAACATGGCTCCTATCCATCCATGTCATCCCCAAAATCTTTTGGAGCAAAGCCCCAAAAGGTGGCTTTCCATAAAGTAACCATAAAGCTGATTTTCACTATTCACGACGACATTTTTCAGCGTCTGATCGAACTGAAAATATTTATGTGGGCTAAGAACATTTCCAGTACCCACTAAAATGATTTTCAACGCGTTCCGAAACAATTCCGGTTTTAGTGATTTTCATCTGCGAAACGCATTTGAAGTGGCTCTGGCAGCTCCGGAACATTTCCGGTTTTTATCTCAGAAAATTCCAAAAAGCTTCCAGAATGATTCTGGCATCCTCCAAGAATTATCAAGCATGTGCCGAAACCAATTTGACTTAATGGTGTATCCCGAAACAACTTTTCGGTATCATCGAAACTTATCCGATGACCTCTCTCTGCGGTACGATTCCGCTGTCCGAAACTTTTCGGTGTCCGAAACTTTTTCGGTGATTTTCTCTCAGACTCCCTGTCTAGTATTCAGCAGATAGATGACCCTTAAGCGTGTGACCCTATAGGTTCGGTGAAGTATAGACATGACCCGGAACCCCTTCCGATCAATGATCAACATCGGAGCCGTGGACACCCATATTGACCCCTATACCCACACGAATGAATATTCGAGTGAACCTCCAGTTGCAGTGAGCTATTCCTGTTGCTTCACGATATATCACAAACACCTGAGGTGAGATTTATTGCATCCCCGTGGGCCAACACTTTGTCCACTATGCAAGTTACCTCGTTACCGGTTTTGTTCTCTTTTCTCGTTTCGTGTTGCGGCATCCCCGTGATCAAATCACAAAGTGTCTGGCCAGACGATGATGGACACCATAACACCGAGAGGGCCCGAGTATATCTCTCCATCGTCGGAGGAGCAAATCCCAATCTCGAGCTATCAAGTTACTTAACATACTTTCCCATGAACCCATAAGCCGCCGTAATAGCCATCCAGTTACGGATGACGTTTAACAAACCCCAAAGTTTATGAAGCAAGCATGAAGAAACTCGATACTCTCATGGTCTAAGGAATTATGCAAACATTAACTATCTCTGTGTTATAAACCATTAACTTGTGACGAATGTATCTCATAGCATAACATCAATTCGGGTCGATTCAACACAAATGTCCTTCCTGACATTGTGCCCTCAAAGTTGCTTGGCATAGACATGCCCATGATTGGAAAACATAATCATCATGCAACACTTGAGCTAGTCTTAGAGGCACGACTAGGAATACATTTTACCGTTTATTATTCCACACGTGCATATGGGTTCTCCCCAGAGCCTTTATGGATATACGGGCTCGGGAACCACAACAGTTATAGCATGGAACATAAACATAATTATGAACAGGGAGATAATCAATAACATTTATTATTGCCTCTAGGGCATATCTCCTACAAGAAGTGGGAAAAATTCCCCAGCTCGGCGAACAAGCAAACCAATCGTGCCCCCCGCTCAAGGTGTCTAGCGATACCGTCGCTAATCATCCGGGGATCTTGCCCGGTACCAATCCTGCAGATTACATGCATGACGACGATGCACATTTTGATATAATGGAGGTGGACGAATTCAGATACTAGTATGGGAAGCATCTCATCAAAGATGGAAGTCCTCCTCTAAGAACGATGATGCAAAGATTCCATGATTGGTACATGAAAACCTGCAGAGAGTCTGGGAAGGATACTTTGATGCTGAGAGTTAAAGAGGAGCACGGCCTCGTTGGAATTGAGTTGTTGTCTGTTCCATCTGAGGAGTTCTTCCAGTTTTTCAATCAAATGGCCCTCGATAAATTAACGATCACTTGCTACTGTCTGTAAGTACTACTTCTGTCATTAAGACTCTATATATAGCTCAGCTCTTTCATTGCATGTATATATAATTGTCCTCACTATATTATGAAGATTGAAGATCGTCGAATGCAGAAAAGCACAAATCTATGATATTGGGTTCATTAACACAAATCTCATAGATGAATTTACGGTTAAATTTCATGCCAAAGAAACGGAGGCCAACTTGCTACGATCGTTGGTAATAAATCAAAACAAAGATATAATACTCTTTCCTTACAACTTCAAGTGAGTGTTACTGTCTTGTGCATATTCGGTTTCACTTATTACTCGAGGTTATAGTAATGTAAATGATGAGTTATGCATGCACACGCAGGTTCCACTATATTCTCCTAGAGATTAAGCTTGAGCAGGGACTAGTAACCGTCTTAGACTCGAGACGAAAAGATCCTGAGGACTATGCGGACATGACTAAAATGCTCAAAAAGTAAGTTCAATCGATCATTATCGCACCATATCGGCAACTTTGTTTATTTCCTGGTATCAAGTAATTGTTTCTTTGTCTCGCAGGGTTTGGAAAGTATTCACCGCACAAGCTCCGGAACTGCCGAGGGAGCTGCGATTTACATACCCGAAAGTAAGTACTACTAGCTAGCTAGTTCCGCGCATCTCCCGTTGATTCTAGCTACTTTCATCAATGCCATTTGTAATGCTTCATTATCAGTTTGGTTGACCTCTATTTCTCGTAAAGTGCTTGTGGCAGGAACCCAGGAATAATTACTGTGGATACTACGTTTGCGAGTTCATCTACAACGCGACGGCCAAAAATAAGCGGAGCTACTCTAAAAGACAATATGAAGTGCGTAAGCAATAATATTCACAATTGCATTTTATTACCATCATTTCTGTTGAGTTTCATTCATATATATGTATTGACCTCCTTCTTCAAATTAGACGTGGCAGATGCGGGATGAACTCCTACCACAAGATCGCATAAAAGCAATTCAAGAGGAATTGGCGGGATTTTTTCTTGACCACGTTATCAATAAAGCTGGAGAATACCATGTGGAAGTTGTGTTCAGATATTAGGGGATTGTAAGAGATCTTATATTGTATATATGTAGCCAGTAGCGTCGGATAGATATACGAAAACTTGTTGTTCGACCAATCTCTCGGAGAAGGAGAGGTCGATATCACTTCTCTCTGTATGCATATCTTCATGACGATCTTCTGTACTTAATGGTTTCCTTCATTTACTTACTTGCTAGTTTGTCGAGTCCCCTCTATACGTATAGTATGTAGCGTCGACCAAGCACGGAGATAAGAGAGGACACTTCTTTCTATAATTAGCTATCTAACACAATATATGAAACCCCTAAATTAACCCTACAAAACCCCCAACCCCTTTAAAAAGATAAAAAAAACCAGCCTCTGAACTTCTGACGCGTGGACGCTTATTGGTCCCGGTTGGTGCTACCAACCGGGACAAAAGGCCCCCCTGCCTGGGCAAGCCGCAGCGGCCATGTGGAGCCCCATCTGTCCCGGTTGGTATAAGAACCGGGACTAAAAGTGTAGGGCATTAGTACCGACCCTTTAGTCCCGGTGCCTGAACCGGGACAAATGGGCCTTATGAACCGGGAAAAACGGCCATTTTTCTACTAGTGACATAAAGATCCTCTGCGATTGCTTGTCCTTCACGAACAGCCAACCAAGGCCCATAGCCTAACTTGTTGAATTAGTTGATTTGTTGTGCATCCTTGGACCATAAATTTCTAGGATGTTTTCTAAATATTAGAAGGGGGCTATTAATTTATTTATTTATTTGTTAAAGAATCACAAGCAGTGGCGGAGCTAGCTAGCTATGTGTGCTCCTGGGGCTATCCCCCCCCCCCCCCCCCCCCCCACAGCCTTAGCAAAAAGTGTGAAGGAATTTTTTTAGTGGCCTTAGATACTTTTAGTATTTTGCCCGCTCAGGTCTGCATGTTTTATCATTTGCTCCCTGACCTTCCTTCCTAACTCAACCAGTGATCACAAGCATCTTTGGAAAATCAGAATATAGATTCTAATGTTGATGGTAATTTTGACAACATTCATATTGAGAATAATAATGTAGATAGTATTGTAGCTCAAAATTCTGAGATTTTCTTTTGGTACGATGTAATTCTTTGAGATATTTGTACTAATAATGCAATAATTAATAAAATATTTTAATCATCTGATTGATTTTCTTATGCATGGGGCCTAAATTGTGATCTCGGTCGGGGGCCCTGATTTCTGGGGTACGGCCCTGCAATCACCTCACGCACATATGCAACAAGAACACACATACGCAAGCGAGACGTTTGTTGATGGTCACAACAACATATCGTCCCTGTGATTTTCTTTATCGCATCAACTCACAGTGTGATTACAAGCTGGCCGGTGGCGGCGAGCAGAGCTCCGCGAGGGCAGGGTCGAAGGTACATTTCTGCCATGCCGTCGGGTGGCACCCCGTCGCACGAGCAAGGCGGGTCGATGTTTTCCGTGACATTTTTGCATTGCCGTCGGGTCGCGCCCCGTCGCACGAGCAAGGCGGGTGGGCGAAGACGACGTCGAGCCGTGACTCCCACTAGTCAAGCGCCAGCGCCGACGTGTAAGCAGTCCACCAGCTCGCCATTCTTACCCACCTGGCTACAGAGGCCCGTCCGGGAATACTAATCTCCTCCTGCTGAATCGTGAGTGGCTGCAACGGCTGCATGTGTGTAGACCTGAACATCGAACTCGATGAACACGAGCTTGGCGGCAGGGCGGGAGGAGAGCCGAGGAGACGTGTTGAATATATTTTGTATAGGCAGTATATCGCATGTATATGTAGGATCATTTCCTACCTAGCCCCGCCTCCTAGTTTTCATGTATAGTCGAGGCCGTGAGCTGCTCATTGTAAGTATATACGTGCGTGTATGCACCCAATCAATTGAGAGTTGCATTGCCAAACAATATGGTATTAGTTTCCCTCACATGATCTCTTTCCTAAGCTTCCGCCCCTGCCGCCACCGCGCACCTAGGCCGCCGCCGCCCCTAGCCGCGCCGCCGCCGCACCTCCTCCCTGCCGCCGCTGCCTTCCTACAGCCGCCGCACCCTCTACTCCCTCCCACAACCCTAGCCGCTTCCCTCCATCGCCATGGCCTCACCCGGATCATCCGCCTCCGGTTCCACCAACAACAACCCGTTCGCCGGTCCCGATCCCGTCCTCATCCATGACCTTGACATCCACCGCCGTGTCCCTGTGTGCCTTGATCACTCCACCTCCACCTACTACGCCTGGAAGACATATTTCTCTCTAGTGTTCCGCAAGTATCATCTCCATGATCACGTCGACGGTTCCGTTGATTCCAACCTCATGCTTGGTGATGCCGAGTGGATGACCATCGATGCTACCACTACTGGAATTAGCTAATTTGCCGTCTGCCAAGTCTTTGCCGTCCGCTAGCTGACGGCAAAGAAGGTCTTTGTCGTCCGCTTGCAGAAAACGGACGTCAAAGAGTAGGCAGATGGCAAAGAACGGTATTTGCCATCTGCCTACTCTCTGCCGTCAGCTAGCGGACGGCAAAGGGGAAAAAAAGCTGACGGCAAAGGTTTGGCGGACGGCAAAGAACTAACCTACCTAACGGCGAGACCCACCCCGCCCTGGATCCATCTCTCTGTGTCTCTCCTCTCTCTCCTCCCCGAGCCACCACGCCGCCGCCCCGCCGCCCGCCGCCGCCCCCACCCCCTGCCGCCGCCCCGCCACCCGCCGCCGCCCCCACCCCGTGCCGCCGCCCCGCCACCCGCCGCCACCCCCACCACTCGCTGCCCCCGCCACCCGCCGCCGCCCCCACCCCGTGCCGTCGCCCCACCACCCCGCCGCCCTGGCGCCCCACCACCCCGGCGTCGCCGCCGCCCCCGCCACCCGCCACCGCGGTCCGGTGAGTTATTTTTTTTCTTTTTTTTGCTGTTTAATTGTTAGTGTTAGGTTTAGTGCTAGATATATATGTGTTAGTGTTAGATTTACTGCATGGGTTTTAGATAATTAGTCATATAATTAAAAGAAGTAGAAAAAAGATGAAAAAAGAAGAAGAAGAAAAGAAGAATATGTAGAAGGGGGAGAAGAAGAAGAAGAAGAAGAAGAAGAAGAGGGGAGAAGAAGAAGAAGAAGAAAGTGTAGGAGAAGAAGAGGAGGGGAGAAGAAGAAGAAAGTGTAGGAGAAGAAGAGGAGGGGAGAAGAAGAAGAAAGTGTAGGAGAAGAAGAGGAGGGGAGAAGAAGAAGAAGAAAGTGTAGGAGAAGAAGAGGAGGGGAGAAGAAGAAGAAGAAGAAGAAGAAGAAGAAAGTGTAGGTGTAGGAGAAGAAGAGGAGGGGAGAAGAAGAAGAAGAAGAAGAAGAAGAAGAAGAAGAAGAAGAAAAGAAGAAAAGAAGAATATGTAGAAGGTGCTCTTTGGACCGCCACCCGCCGCCGCCCCCGCCACCAGCCACCCGCCGCCACCCCCACCACCCGTCGCCACCACCCGCCCACCCACCGCCTCTCGCCCTGTCGCCCCGACCACCCGCCGCCCCCCTTGCCCCGTCACCGCCCGCCGCCGCCCCCTCGCCCCGTCGCCCCGCACCCCTCCCCTGCGGTGCCCCTTCCACGCCGGCCAGCCGTCCCCTCCCCTCCCCTGCGTGGCCGTCCCCGCCCCGTCCCGCCGCAGCCTCCCCCTCCACCGGGCCGCCGCGGGGCGGGGACGGCCGCCGCGGTATTCAATTTTTTTATGTTGTACTTGATGATGATACATAAGTGATATACATATTATTATTCATGTCGGTATTTTTTTTATGTTGTACTAATTTCGTTTACTCTTTGTCATGGCAGGTGTTGAAAGATGGTGGGCGCTGGTCGGGAGCGCTCCGAGGCCCCTTCTTCGTCGGCGCATGGTGGGAGGTCTTCCATTCCACACGCACCTCTCCGCCGAGCGTTGCTGGACAGTATGGCGACACCGTCGGGCCCTTCTTCGTCGACAGCGGTGCCCAGCGGGGGACGAGGTAAGGGAGGGAAGAAGAGAGGAGTTGGAGCACGTGGTCGCGGGAGAGGAGGTAGGGTGACTGCTAGGGCGCCTTCCTCGCCGCCACCCCCAGCTGTTTCACCCGAGCACATGACTGTTAGGGTGGAATCGTCCGAGGAGGAGGCTACACGGACTCCGGTCCACGAGCCTCGGGTCGACGGGCCTTCGGCCCACGAGCCTTGGGTCGACGCGCCTTCGGCCCACGAGACCCCGGAGGAGCACACGTCTGGATGGGGTACCTGGCCGGATGAGCCTGAGGGGCCGAGTGGCCATGCTGATGATGGTGGGGAGCCGACTGATATTGAGGAGGAGGGGGGCACCGTCTACCAGCGTGGTTGTACACGGCTCCCGTCCGTGCCGGCGACCCGCGAGCAGAGGTGGTTGATTTTCCCTGATGGGGAGAGGTAAGTGCATTTAATTCTTTTGTACCTTCTGCATTCACGTTTCTTCAAATATCTAATGCGTTGGCCTTGTCATGGTGTAGGGGTTGGGACCACCATCATAGTGTCCGCCGGCCCAACTCCGTCCTTGGAGTGCTTTGCCGGCAAAACTTCCCGGGGTTTGTCACGTTGCCTGGTGAGGGTCGGCTTCCAGAGCTTGGATTGAGCTGGGAGCACTACTTGGCTGCCCCGGCCCCGCCCGGTGAGATTATCGATGGTGTCTTGTGCGACACGAGGGCAGATGTGGTGATCAGAAAGTTCTGGGTAATTTCTCCTTTACACATTTAAAAATCTTCAACTAGCTAGTTATTAATTGTACTAATCAATATTGTCTCATTTGATTGCAGACATTCTACAGGTGTGAGAAGGGATACGAGGAGGAGGTGGCAAATATTATCGAGAACGTCTGCAAGCGCCTACTACAGAACTTACGGCACGAGGCTCGGGTGCAGGCTGTTCGAGACTACTACGCCTTGCGTGGTATCAAGAAGCCCAAGCCGGCATGCCGCGATAAGCTCCTGAGTAAGGAGCAGTACATGAAGGTAATTCTTAAGGCCTTGTACTTACTTCCTACATTTAGTAATTCATAGCTGTAGCGCTCAAGTTTCTATTTGCTAACTTAGGCGCCTCCGAGATGGTGTGCGGATCGGATGGATTGTTGGGAGGTGTTGGTCAATGAGTGGTGCTCAAAAGAATGGCTAGCCGTCCACAACGCGGCAAAGGAGAAACGTGCCCAAATGGAAGGTGTGCCACACCATCAAGGCAGCTCCAACTTATATCAGTTCGGGCGGAACTGGGTATGTGGTTTGCTTCATGATTCATGCAATTCATTCATCATGCTAGCTTGAGCCCTTTAATTACTAATTTACTTTGTTTCTCTCTTTCAGGCACGCTACAATAAGGCGGATAAGGTGCCAGAGGTGTACGACATGTATGCCATGGCCCACACTGCCTCTTTCAAGAAAGTCAAGGCATTCTCTCCGTCTGACCTCGATGATGCAAACAACTTCACCAACATCTCCTCCCACGACAAGCTCGTGAAATATAGAGATGAGGGGAAGGCGAGTAAAGGGGAGGACTTTAACCCGAGCCAGGGTCCCATTGATCCAGAGATGGTGATGATATCTGGTGGCGGGAGGTCCCATGGCTCCATAGCCATTGGAGATGGACTTATCCGTTGTCCTAGCACTCTCCCGGAGATCAAGGCGCGCCAGTCGAGCTCCGCTCCTGAGATAAGGCCTCGTGAACGGCCAGTCCAACTCGACATCAAGGTTAGTTATACGTACTCAGTTATCTTTCTCTATTACATTGTCTGTGCTTCCATCAATGATTACAAATGGTAACGAGGAGTGGTGTTGCAGGCTGCTATACAGAGTGAGAGAGATAGAACGGAGAAACTTCTGGCGGAGGTGGCGGAGAGGCAGCAGGAGTTGGAGGAGAGGACGACAACGATGTTGGAGGAGGAGAGGGCACGGAATGACATGCAGGCAAGGGCCATGTACGAGCTCCTTGTGGTAAGTTTCTTCTGCAGATTAGCCAAGACATTATGTAGTGTTTGTCTCATTACTAACTAGTATGACTGAGTCGTCAAAACCAAATGTGCAGTCTGTGTGTGAGAAGACCGGTCAGACCGCTCCGCCGATGCCAGTGATTGCTCCTGGGACCACGGTGAGTTTAATTTGAATGGACATTACTTGCTAGTCTTAACATTTGAGTGTCATCATGCTAACGAGACATTGGAAATGATCTTTGGTGCAGCGTAACTCCAGACAAGCATCGCACGATCCTTCTCCAGCTACCGGCACGAGCCTGCCTGCTCCTACACCTCCATGATCATGGTAAGTTTCTCTAGTGTTTTGCTTAACAAATGCATAAAGACCTAGACTTAGCCTTATTTCCTCCAAAATGCTTACCACAATGACCTAGACTTAGCTTTATTTCCTCCAAAATGACTTAATAAGCTTACTGACCTCCAAAACCATCCATTTTACCTAAGTTAGCTCTAAAACGATCTATACTTAGCTTTGTTTCCTCCAAAATGACCAAAGTTAGCTCCAATATGCTTAGTTAACTAGGTTTGCTCAATAATGACATGTACTTAGCTTAGTTATGTCAAAAATGGCATAATTAGCTTAGTTAGCTCATAAACGATCCATTTTACCTAAGTTAGTTCTAAAATGATCCATTTTACCTTAGCTAGCTCATAAACGATCCATTTTACCCAAGTTAGCTCTAAAATGACCCATTTTACCTTACTTAGCTCATAAATGATCCATTTTACCCAAGTTAGCTCTAAAATGACCCATTTTACCTTACTTAGCTCATAAATGATCCATCTTACCTAGGTTAGCTCTAAAATGATGCATTTTACCTAAGTTAGCTCATAAGCGATCCATTTCACCTAGGTTAGCTCATAAACGATCCATTTCACCTAAGTTAGCTCACAAACGATCAATTTCACCTAAATTAGCTCATAAATGTCATATATTCTTCTTTTTCTTCATTTTCTTCTTCTTCTTCTTCTTCTTCTTCTTCTTCTTCTAATCTTCTTCTTCTAACTTTCTTATTTCCCATTTTGCTGAATTCATTCGCTTCACGGAAGCTAGCATAGATGGAGTGCTTGTTTGGATGAACTATGTTTCTTTTGTATCGATGAACTATGCATGTATGGTAGGATGACACTATTGTAATATGTATGGTTGGATGCATGTATGTGGAACTTGCTATGTATGGTTGATGGAACTATGCATGTATGATGAAATTATATGTGTTGGATATCTCATATGTTTGCTGTGAACTTGCCATGTGAAAAATATATATGTATCATCTATTTGCTGTGAAAATGGTTGGGTATAAGAAAAAACAGAAAAGAAAAAAGAGGCAATGCAGGCTCTTTGCCGTCTGCCACCGACGGCAACGGGCTCTTTGCCGTCCGCGGCGGACGGCAACGGGCTCTTTGCCGTCCGCGGCGGACGGCAAAGTAGCCATGTGGCAACCACCTGTGCTTCCTGGCAGCTGACCCATTTGGTCAGTTTGCCTACAGTGGTAGACGGCAAAGGCTTGAGGCCCTTTGCCGTCAGCCACGGACGGCAAAGACTGCCGTTAGCCACCTAATGGACTAACAGCGAATTTATTGCCGTCGGCTTTCTTTGTCGTCCGCCGCTGATGGCAAAGGCCCCTTTGTCGTCCGCTTCAAAAAGCAGACGTCAAAGAAGCTCTTTACCGTAGCCTACTTTGCCGGAGCCTATTGCCGTCCGCGGCAGACGGCAAAGGCCTTTGCCGTCCGCCATCCTTGCCTTTGCCGTCTGCCGTGGCAGAAGGCAAAGTAGCTGATTCCTGTAGTGTACACTCATTCGTTGGTTCTACCTCACCATCTCCCGTGATCTCTTCCACACGGTGGTCACCGACGGGGATGACGCCCTCGCCGTTTGGGCCAAACTCAACGGGCTCTTCACCGACACCAACTCCAACGCCGGGTTTTCCTTCAGCAAGAATTTTTTGGGTCTCATCAACTTGATTCATCTATCGATGATTATTGCATGCGTCTCAAGAAACTTGCAGATGAGCTCTGTGACCTTGGCGAAATCATCTCCGACGATCTCCTCCTCAGCACCCTCACCACCGGGATCAATGAGGAGTTCGGCAACGCTGCCTCGAACCTCACCTTGATCCCGGAGCCAGCCTTTCCCAAGGTCGTGGCTTATTTGCGTCTGGAGGAGCATCACATGAAGATGGCAAAAACCAGGGCTACCCACATCGCTCTCGCCGCCGTCTCCACAGCCGCCTGCCGCGCCACGGTTCCCTCCACCGGCGGCTTCCTACGGGCAGCACCCGCCGCCGGCGGGCTTCTTCCAGGGGCCGCCGCCCCAGCCGGCCTCCTCTGATCGCCGCCGTGGTGGGCGTCGCGGTCGGAAGGGCAACGGCCAAGGCGGCCAGCCTCGCCAGCAGCAGGCCACCGCGCCATGGGCCGCGGCCCAGAACCTGTGGACGGGCCTGGTTCATGCGTACAGCATGCCAGTGCCCCGCCCGCTAGCTCCCGGCCTCATGGGCTCGCGTCCTGCCGCGCACCAGGCGCTGGTCGCAGCGCCCCAGCAGGCGTCGTACGCGCCGTACGCCGCGCCCTCGCCAGCGCCCTATGCCGCGGCGCCATACGCCGCGCTGCCGCCGGCGCCGTACGCCGTGCTGCCGCCGGCCCCTTACGCTGCTCAGCCGTCGGCGCCCCCACTCCCGCCGGCTTCGTGGGACCCGGCCCTCCTTGCGGCGCTCCACTCCGCCCCCTCGCCGGCCAACTACACGGGTGGCGGCGATTGGTACATGGACACCGGTGCCACAGCTCATATGGCTGCCAACCTCGGTACTCTCTACACTTCTTATCCCGTCCATACTTCAAATCGCATTACCGTCGGTGATGGATCATCTCTTCCCATTACACACATAGGCCATGCTTACTTTCCATCTACATCCACACCGATCTCGTTATCTAACATACTTGTGTCTCCCGACCTCATTAAAAATCTTGTTTCCGTTCGTTCTCTTACTCGTGAAAATCCCGTTACCGTTGAATTTGACATGTGTGGTTTTTCTGTCAAGGACGCCCGTACCAGGATGTACCAGGATGGTGCTCCGCCGATGTGATAGCCCTGATGAGCTCTACCCGGTCCACCCACCCGCCTCCACCAACACATCTCCGGTCGCCCTCTCCGTCGGTGTGGACCTTTGGCACGCTCGCTTGGGACATCCCAACGACACAACTCTTCGGCATATTCTTCGGAGTTTTTCTTTTACTTGTAATAAGACCGACGGTCACACTTGTCACGCGTGTCGTCTAGGCAAACATACTCGTCTCCCCTTTAGCACTTCCTCTTCGGTTGCATCGTATCCGTTTGAACTACTTCATAGTGATGTGTGGACTTCTCCGGTTGCGAGTAATACCGGCTATATTTACTATCTCGTCATTTTGGATGACTTTTCGCACTATGTGTGGACCTTCCCGTTGCGGCGGAAATCCGATGTCATATCCATTCTCACCGCCTTTTACTCATATGTCACCACGCAGTTTGGTCGCTCCATTCATGCCATCCAAACCGACAATGGGAAGGAATTCGACAACCTTGCGGTTCGCAATCTCCTCGCCACACATGGGACGATTTTTCATCTTACTTGCCCCTATACCTCGCAACAAAATGGGCGGGCCGAACGGGTCCTACGCACTCTTAATGATTGCGTCTGCACCCTATTGTTCCATGCTAATGTGCCACCCCGCTTCTGGCCCGACGCCCTCGCCACCGCATCACTTCTTATCAACATTCGGCCATGCCCCGTTCGCGGAAACTTTGCACCACACCACCTGCTTTTCGGGAGCCCGCCATCCTATGACGACCTTCGCATCTTCGGGTGCCTTTGCTACCCTAGCATCGCCTCCACTACCCCTCATAAACTTGCTCCTCGCTCTCTCACATGCATCTTCTTGGGCTACCCTCCCAACACCAAGGGCTACCGCTGCTACGACCCTATCTCACACCGTGTTTTCACTTCTAGACACGTTTACTTTGATGAAAGGGTTTTTCCGTTTCAGCAGGTACCACTGTCCGACTCGCCGACGACTTCACCACCGGCTGCCGGCGACTCGGCTTCGGGCTCCCTTGGTGAACATGCGTGCCCTCGGGCCCACCTTGGGCCGCCTCCTGGCTTTGGCCCCCTACCCCACTCGAGGGTTGCGGGCTTGTCGCCTGGCCCCGCTGCTTCGGCCGACGCAGTGGCGTCCCTGACGCCCCCTTCTTCCGCGACAACGATCGCGTCGGCACCTTCCTCACCACCCGCGCCTCCAGTGCCCTCCGCCGGGTCTCCTGCGTCGGGCTCTCCGGAGGCCTAGCCCCCGACGACCGCGTCGGGCTCTCCGGCGGTCTCGGCCGTGATGATCGTGCCGGCCTCTCCAGCGCCCGGGTCGCCCGGGTCCGCGCCGGACTCTCCCGCGCCCTCGGTGGGCTCAGCCGCAGCGGGCTCTTCTTCATCACCTGCGCCCGCTGCCGCCCCGGACCCGCCGCCACCCCACATGGTGACTCGTGCCCGGACCGGTGCGCTCCGCCGGAGTCAGTGGTACTCCGCCGACGAGTATCTTCTTGCGGCCTCCACCTCGGCACCGTCTCCCCTCCCATCGTCGGCTTGAGCGGCTCTTCGTGACCCTCATTGGCTCGCCGCAATGTAGGAGGAGTTTGACGCTCTTCAGCACAACCGCACCTGGCAGTTGGTGCCTCGGCCGCCGCACACTAACGTGATCAGCGGCAAGTGGGTCTTTCGTCATAAGACTCGACCTGACGGGACCCTTGAGCGCTACAAGGCTCGTTGGGTTGTTCGCGGTTTCCGCCAGCGTGCCGGTGTGGACTTCACCGACACCTTCGCCCCGGTTGCCAAACCGGGCACCATCCGCACTGTCCTGCAGCTGGCGGTCTCTCACGCGTGGCCCGTCCACCAGATGGATGTCTCCAACGCGTTCCTTCATGGCCATCTCGCCGAGCAGGTCTACTGTCAGCAGCCCATCGGCTTCTTCGACGCCACCCAGCCGGATCACGTGTGCCTGCTCTCGCGCTCGCTCTACGGGCTCAAGCAGGCCCCTCATGCTTGGTACCAACGTATTGCTGCATTTCTTCAGCAGCCTAGCTTTGTAGCCACTCGCTCGGATGCCTCTTTGTTCGTATACCAGCACGCTGGTGGGACGACTTATCTGCTGCTCTACGTCGACGACATCATCCTGACTGCTTCCTCGACCGAGCTTCTTCGTCAGCTCACGGCCCACCTCGGCACCGAGTTCGCCATGAAGGACCTCGGTCCTTTGCACTACTTCCTCGGGATCGAGGTACTGCGGCGCGCGGACGGGTTCTTTCTTCATCAGCAGCAGTATGCCCAGGAGTTACTCGAGCGCGCCGGCATGCTTAACTGCAAGCCTGCACCTACGCCTATCGACACGAAGGCTAAGGTCTCCGCTCTTGAGGGCACTCCGACGCAGGACGCCGCCTTCTACAGGTCCATCGTCGGCGCTCTTCAGTACTTGACGCTCACTCGCCCCGACTTGCAGTACGCAGTTCAGTAGGTGTGCTTACACATGCACGCCCCACGTGACTCTCACTAGTCCCTGGTGAAGCGGATCCTTCGTTACATCCGCGGCACTATGGATTTGGGTCTCACGTTGGCAGCGTCCTCTTCCACTGACCTGGTGGCTTATTCAGATGCCGACTGGGCTGGCTGTCCTGACACTCGTCAATCCACCTCCGGCTACTGCGTCTACCTCGGGCCCTCTCTCATCTCGTGGTCGTCTAAGCGACAACGCACGGTGTCCCGATCGAGTGCCGAGGCTGAGTACCGCGCTGTGGCCAATGTTGTTGCCGAGTGCTCCTGGTTACGACAGCTTCTCCAGGAGTTGCACCTTGGCATGGCCAAGGCCACCGTTGTCTACTGCGACAACGTCTCCGCCATCTACCTCTCCGCCAACCCCGTTCATCATCATCGCACGAAGCACATCGAGCTCGACATTCACTTCGTGCGTGAGCAAGTGGCTCTCGGCCACATCCGGGTCTTGCACGTTCCTACTGCTCAGCAGTTTGCCTATGTTATGACCAAGGGGTTACCGACGACTACATTCGAGGAGTTTCGGTCCAGTCTATGCGTCATTTCCTACCTAGCCCCGCCTCCTAGTTTCCATGTATAGTCGAGGCCGTGGGTTGCTCATTGTAAATATATACGTGCAATGTATGCACCCAATCAATTGAGAGTTGCATTGCCAAACAATAAGACGCAATGGGGGCTAGCGACGACCATGAAATAGGAAGAGGCGAGGTCGTGGGGCAGCCTAATATGAAATTACCAAGCTACCCTCAATCTAAATCCAGCGTTGAACCATATTAACCGTTGGATCTGCTTAATACTACCCCTTAAATTCAGTAGTATGATGTACCGTAAAAAAATCTCTTTGGATTCAGACGCCATGGATTTGTTAAATCTCGATTCATAAGAAAAAGGCTGTGAAATTCATTTTTGGACGGAAATACTATACCCCGGGTGCGATGATGAAGCAGCGATGGAGAGGGAGGGAGTTGGGGATGGGGGCAGCGATCAGCCCGCGCCGTGCTTTGCATACGATCGCCGTGGGCTCAATTGTCAGTGAGGGCGTACTGGATGGACACCGATCGATCAGCCATGCATGTTCCCAACGATGCACTCATAGGCCAAATCAATGTCACAGCATTATTATTATTATTCCAAATGAAAGTAGAATTGATATTGCGACATTAATATGTTTATTTCTACCAGACAAAAACATATCATGAATCTCTGTATGGTGATAGCAAGGCCATGCTGAGATCGATCAGCTTCTGCAGTTCATCGTTTTCCTCGATCAGTACCTCCACCCCCGGCATATCGAAAAGCGCGAACGCGCAGTAGTCAGAGACCTTGTTCACCTGGTCCACACAAACAGGCAGCTCGGAAGAATGTGGGCCGTCATTGTATTCGCTCATGTTGTCACCCTGGTAATTCCTCATGAAGGCGCCGCATAAGTTCAACATGCTTCTGGTGGCGTCGTAGCCCAGCTCACAGATTCTGAGATGGCGCGCCATCGATGACGTGATGTTCTTGGTGTTGTGCAGTACTTCCTTGATGTTGCCGCCAGCGGTGACGACACGGCCCTTGAGGATATCGACGGGTATGAGCGCCAGGTCACGGTGGTTCTTGGCGTCGGCGCTCCGGTTGTCGGATTGGAGGGTAAAGATGCAGAATTCTTGGGACACATAGTTGTATCGGCGGGAGTTGTCCGAGGCACTCTTGCACGCTTCAAGAACAAAGGGGGTTGGTTTGGGCTTGCCACCAATGTCACCACTGCTCTTAGCAGCGATGGCAGAGGAAATAAGCATGATGACGATAGTAGAGAAGATGATGGTGGTCATATGTGATGTTGCCATTATTGCAAGGTCTGCAAGCCTTGAATTGGCCGAGTGGTGGGGATAAATGGATAGAGACCGGCGCCTATAGCAGAAATGGATGGATGGTTGGATGGATTGAGGTGATATGCATAGGTATTTATACAGGTATCTAGTTTGGCAGCGGATATCCAAATGATGAGTGTACACTTAGTGCAGAGATATGTAGATATTATCATGCTCACTTTGGATCTCATGATATTAATGCATAAGTGTGTGCTAATGCAACACAGCTTGATCAAGGATATCGAAATGATACATGTTCATAGTATGCTTGCACAGATGTATAGGCATTTCATAAATGCAACATACAACTTGAGCATGAATATCAAAATGGTCAGTGCTAAACTATGAACAAATATGTTGTTCCTCATTTAGGATCTCCTCGTATGAATGTATTTTCAAGTCACAAATATGACGATCCTCGTTTTAGATCTCCTTGTATTAATGCACATGATTCTAACTATCATAGATTCATTGAAGCAACATCATGGATATCTAAGATATTGATTAATACGTCAAGGAAATCCATCACCTTTCAATCCATGATAAAAAACATTTTTCTTCAAGATCTCAACTGTGAGAGGTGCCCTTTTATTTGTACGATTGATGTGTACACATTGTTGTTACTTCTTCGGTGTTTCTTAATTAGCTCTAATTTTTATTTGATGAGAAAAACTATAAGAGGGGAGGGGGTAAATAATCAAGCTTTGTTTTAATTTCACTAAGCTTAGGATTGCAGAACAGTTAAACCTCAGCACAACTGTCTCGATGTCTACATCACATTGTTACTGCTTATGCAGGCTTATTTAACGCACCTTAAGCATGCACTGTGCTTATCAGTAATTCAGTTTTGTTTACCGTACAATAGGCACACCATCGCAGAATAGTGCAATCTAATTAACATGATGTCGATGCTTCTTTGTTTCTGTATTAATTGTAGACATAACTATGTTATATATTTTCTAAGCATTCAGTTGCTTTTTGCATCTGAACATGAGTGTCTTGGCACAGTTGTGCACATGATTTGATATTGCTGCTGCGGTCTATGTCATGCATTATGCTTGATTTTCTATGACCTAACTAGAATTTGTTTATTAGGGTGCCTCTTGGAAAGGCTCCCCGGGAGAAGGAGAAGAATCCTGCCAGAAAATCTGCATTAGAGTTGTCAATTGGAGATTATGCAGATAGCAAGAATGATCTTGTCATCAACCCTGCAATAGGCACGACCTTTGATTCGCTGCAGGAGGCATATGATTTCTACAATCTATATTCATGGGAGTGTGGCTTTGACCTCAGATACGCGAAGGGTAGCCTATGCAGACTGAATGTCCAGTGGACCAAATGTATGCTGGACATTGTGTATTGATGTCTGGTACATCACCTTCTCATTTTTCTCATTTCAATTTTCAAGTGAACCAATTTGATTTCAATTTCTGGGCTTGTCTTACTATATCATTAACCATGCCTACCTCTTGCTGACAACAGTGTATCAAGTAGGTGTGGTTGCGCACTATGGTCAGGCTGCTGAGGACCGGCGACGATGGTTGGCATATATCTGAGCACATGACAGAGCATAATCACCTTCTGTCTCAGAATTGAAAGAAACTGCATTGACAATCGCATAGACACATTGAAGCGTATACCAAGGATCTAGTTAAAGAGCTAAGGGAGAACAATGTCAGCACATGCAAAGTCTACAGTATAATAGGTAGTCCTTTCGTTCTATTGCAGGACGACGTGTCGTTCCTTCTCACTCTGAATTTGATGATAAAATCTCGTAACACATTTTACGCCTTCACACAGAAGAACTTCATAGGTAAACATATGTGTTGTATGCTAATCTTTGCTACCTATATTATAGCTCTAATTGTAAACTCACTAGGTATTGGGTTGGTTATACATATCCCACGTGTTCTGAGGATCAAAGGCATATCAATTAGATAGCAACCCATGTGCTAGAATGCTCGATCATGAGCTAGCTACAGTTAGAAAAGAGGTAGGCGCTGTGAAACTGCTGTATTCATCTCACCAAGTGTTACATGGATTACATATAGGACAGAGCTCCCGAGAGAATAAGCACGCAGGCCATGCACAGAGGAGTGCGGATGAGATCCTAGAGAATAGGGCTAAGTTACAACAGCACAATATTACAATAGTACAACAGTACAAATGTGTACGCTAACAGTTACCACTCTATTCACGCGTCAAACACAGCTGGACGGAGAAATCTACATAGGTTCACCATACATTAGCTATCATCACATATTTGAGCCAGATTTTCCGGTTAGTGGTTGCACTTCTGCTATCCTTTTTTATACCTTTCTAATCACTGGAAATAAAACACTTATAAGCTGTCCTATGCAATCATCTGCTTATTTATGCACTGCAGATGCTTGCCCTTGCAAACATTGATGTTCTCAATCTGGCACACACCCAGAATCAATTCATTGGAGATTTAATCCAATATCCACCTAGAGTTTTGCCAATTTGGAACATAGCATAAACTAGTCCTTTTATTTTTAACTTGCACAATTCTGCTCTATTTACTAATAACGTGTTTTATGCCGATTCTAGCTCTACATTCATGCCATTCTCGAAGATAGTTGCACACTCTACATGTGGGGTATGCTCAGTAGGCTAATGCATGTCCTAGATCCTTGCTCTAGTCCACATGGGATCGTTGTACTCAACAGGGAGCGGCCTGAGCTAATTGATTCATCTCTCCATGACGCCATGTTTGGATGTGTCAATGAGTTCTTTGTTGGCTGGACTACTCAGAAAGACGATTGGGGCATGAAGTTTCCTATGGTGGTTGACACGAAGTTCTGCAGCTAAATTACCCATTTGTTCCCTATAACGATTCAACATGCACCCAACTTTATAGCTTATATTGTCTCTCTATCAAGGAGGAGTCTACTCTAGGCTTTGCGTTCTTCACTTTTTCTACTACTATTACTGTCAAAGGCTTAAATTCTCCCTAACCAAGGTATTTTTTTCAACACATCAAATTTATCTTTGTTTCCTATAAAATTCAGTTTTCATTTAGCAATTTGTGCATCCCATTTGTCAGTACAACATCACCAAGCTTAAAAAGACAACCGTCCATGATATTATGAAGCTTCAGAGGAACATGTCTCCGGTTGCGGGAGATGCTCCATGGACTGTACTTGTGCCTAGTGATGGTTTTCGAGATCTTGAATGAAAGAAGAAGCTCCTCGACTACTTATATCCACAAGAATGCCGCAGTTTCCTTTTCAACTTTCTTGAATGCAATGCTAACTTGTTTTGCAAGCATTTGTCACGAAACCAACTATATTCTATGATTATCTTGGGTTTAGTAATTGATGTTTTCCAGCAAAGACCACGTATTTTGATTATTCTTGAAAATCGTGTCATGTGAATCACATCTGCCCCTGTAGCTATCATTTCCGAATTCAATTTCCAAACCTTGATATGTGTATTGTTTATAGAGATTATTTTTCAACAAGGGAAATATATTAATATCGCGGAGATACCAATTACACCTAGCCTTTACACCAATAAAATGTCGCAAAGACATTCAGGATGCACACAATCTGAAAAAGAAAACAAAAAAGAAAGGAAAAACAAAGGTCCCCCCAGAGTGATCAACTATTATGGGTTCATATTTCATATTTTTACCACACATGCCACAAAAAATCCAATACAAGATCATTTTTCTTTTGTTCACCGCTATCCAGCTATGTTGACTTCACTGCACCATCTTTCACTTATTAATGGTCCCATTAGTGCGAACTGAGCGTAGCTCATATGGTTAGGTTCCTTGTGGTGGATCCAATCCACCCGGGTTCAAGTCCTAGACTTTGCATTGGTGGTCGCATTTTTCTGGATTTGTTTGAGATCTTTCAATGATAGTTTAGAGGAAGGGTGTAGGTGTGCGTGTGTGAGTTCATAGAAAGTGTACGTGCATCTGTACTGTGTTAAAAAAAACGTCCCATTAGCACCCGACCTGTCTGTGCCACTATCCTCTTGTGGGTTGTATTCCTTTATATATGTAGGTTCCACCTGTGCTTCACTGCTTCTTGACCACTTCGTGGCCAAGGCCCTTGAACACTGAACACCAGCGCGACCTGACGTGGCTCGCATTCGGTCCAGCACAGTCACAATTTCTGGCTGGGCCAAGGTAGAAATGGATGAATGGTTGGATGGATTGAGGTGATATGCATAGGTATTTATACAAACCAGTTTGGCAGTGGATATCCAAATGATTAGTGTACACTTAATGCAGAGATATGTAGATATTTTGATGCTCACATTGTATCTTGTGATATTAATACATAGTTGTGTGCTAATGCAACACAACTTGATAAGGATTTCGAAATGATCAATGTTCGTCTTATGCTTTTGCTTGCACGGATGTGTTGGTTGTTCATAAATGCAGTATACAGTTTGAACATAGATATCAGAATGAATAGTGTTTAGGTATGCACAAATATGTTGGTCCTCATTTTAGATATCCTCGTATTAATGCCTTTTCTATTCACAAATATGACAGATGCTCATTTTCATATCTTCATGTATTAATACATGTCGAACTTCCATAGATTTATTGAAGCAACACCTCTTCATCATGGATACCTAAGATACTAATCAATGCTTCAGGGGAAAACCATCACCTTTTCACCCTTGATGAAAACAATTTTCTTACAAATCTCAACTGCAAGAGGTTGCCGTTTTGTTTTAAGGTCGACTGAGAAACATTGTTGTTGCTTCTTCTGTGTTTGTTTGCCCTTTCATTTGTACTTCCTCCGTCCGAAATTTGTGTCGCTCCAATGAATGTATCTAGTACCGAGTATAAGATTGATTTAGACACATTGTTGTTATCTCTTCAATATTTGTTGATTAGCTCTAGTTCTCGTTTCATGGGAAAACAGTAACCGATGAGCATTGTAACATGGATCTGCCCAAGTCTGGCTCCAGAAAATAGAAAAGCCCAACTCCAGAATCCCCACAAAAATAAAGTGTCTGACTCCAGAAATGTACTGCGCAGATTTCACAGGAAACACGCAGCAACAAACTGTAAAAAAAATGCCTGCAAACCAAAGAGGTGGTAAAGGATTTGGCAATTCAGAGGACTAGAATGGACATTCCGCTGGACCAGATTTCCCATGTACACCATCAAATCTGAGATGCCAAAGCACAAAGATACAGACTTGCGACAACAACCAACCAACCGGTTACGACTTACAACAGCAGATGATTCCCCAGATGACAGTAAGATGGGCCAACACTGGCAGAATTCAATTCAAACATGCCGGAACGGATCAAACTATATGGTGAGGCGCTCTTTATTTATCTCACAGGCGTCTCCGGATCCTCCAGGCAGGGAGGGCAATATGCTTCCTATATAGATGGTATCTCCACTATGCGGTTCCCTTGAACTATGACCTGACTGGCCTCCGCGTCCACAGCGATCGATGCCTCAAGACATATACGCCGCCTCGCGCACCGGAGGTCAACCATCTTTGCTCGATGACTGGTACACGGCGTCCATGATGCTGTGGATCGTCGACAGGCTCAGGCCGGGAAACCTGTGAGGAGCATCAGGGCGGATCTCGATCTTGACGAATGGCCATTTCATTATGGAAGCTGCGCTGCGCTCCTCGGGGCCATCTCCAACCGCACAGAAGTGGACGTTTGGGCCACCATGGCGTTCCTTGATCCACTTGAAGCACTGCAGCTTCCCCGTTTCCCACGAGCTGTAAACTGCTCAAGCAAGGAGACAATATTTCAGGTAACAGATTCACAGCTTGCAATATGTAACACAGATGAAGCTGTCGAACAACAGTTGTGACAACATTAGAGACGAACCATTATCTGATGAGACCACATCATCCAGGCGATACAGCAAACATTTGGCAATGCTCGGAACCAGGGACCCTGAAGTAACTATGCAATTGATACTTGAAGATTTGACAGCGGGCTCAGCTGTTGATTTACCCAGCGCTTCTTCCAGCAACTTATGAGCTGCACAGCAGGGGAATGGCATTGAGTATTCAAGCATACAAAACCGGATCAACACTAAGCTTAGATTGTACATGTAATTCAGTTTTTTTAGAGTAGACCAACAATTTCAGTGCAGAAAAGGGTAATTAAGGCTAACATCAGTCAAAACATATTTCTCCCACATCTTAAAGCAAGGTACATAATGTATACTCTTGGTGGTAGACATGTACAGCATGATAATAGAACAATCTAGTACACCAAGAAACTGAAAGCACCCTCTTCTTTTCCACTTAATGGAAGTAGAATATTCAGCAGCCTCTTGACTTGATATTAGTATTATTATCGTCGATTGCATAATTTGCATTAAGCAGCGTTATTAGGCACTAGCCGACTTTTCGAAATAAATACTTATAGCCCCAATGGATGGCCACAACCTTTTTTGACCAATCACAAACAAAATATCAGAAATATCTCTTGATTGTTCTCATTATTAAAAGAAGTTCCCCCAAACTAGTATGAATCAGAATACCTGAAGAAAGCCAACCATCAGTATATTTGTCTGTCGAACTATACAAATCACTCCAGACTTTGAACATGCGGTGGTCCAGAATTTTTTGCAAACCCTGAAGAAACACCAAAGCAGCTGAGCTTAGTGGTCCAAACATGACACTAACAGAAATATTAGATTGCAGAAATTAATGACTGCAGCAATCATAAGTCCAACACTAGCAACTAAACAGAAGCTGAAGAGCTTTCCAATACCAAACGATGGCAGGGAAGTATTTATTCAGTTACAATGCTCTGAAAATGCCCAGTACAGAACTTACAAGACCTCATATTTACTTGCCATTTCTAAACCAAGTTTTTTGCTAACTGCTAAGATCTAAACCTCTGTACAAAAGTGCTTGCAATGAAACACAAACTGCTGGTGAATCACTGCAGAAGGGGCGTCTTACCATTGTTCTGGTGACCACTTAAACTCATACAAACCTACTGAAGTTCAGCTGCCTGATCCTAATTTACAGAACACAGACACTTTCTTGAAATTTCCCCATCACCTTGATACAAGACCACCCCCACCCTCACAAAAAGCCAAAAAAGGAAAGAAAAAACCATATGGTAACTATTTAAATACGGTCAGTGCTTAATGTAAAGCTCTTGCAGAAATAACCAGATGTTTATTAGACTACTACGCAGTCTGGAAGCTCATAGGGAAAAGATCTTGACATCTCTAAACAAAACTGGATGTCTTGTGTTACAAGATCAGGATATGCATGTCGAAGGAGTTGTACGAACAAAAAGCTTGCACACTGAAGTGGCTAGCATAGCACTACCACTTTCTAGACACCGTCGAAAATTAAGGCCAAGCACAAACATCACAAGGATTAGGCCTGAGCACCATCAACCAAGTACCACAAAAGAAGTCGTTGCTACAGCAAAAGGAGACTGCTACTATATGAACGAATTCACTCATCATATTATATGAGTTGTTCAGTCATTTTCATGAAACGGAATGAAATATTATAGTTTTTACAAGAGTAATACGGACACTGGATGTCAGCATATGTAGAAGGTCACTTCTAAATGCAACAACACTACTTAATCATTTATCAAAAGTTAAAGGAAATAGAGTAGGATAATGTAATTATTGTGACACCTTGGCATACTTGTCTCCAATAGCACGATGCCTGTAGGCAAGCTTCCTTTTATTCACATCATCAAAAGGAGAACTAAAGCAGTCGGCCTCAAAGTCATATTTTGTCAAGTCTTTCCCATCATCATACTCATGTAATGAACTGAGATAGGGTTGATTGTAGTTCTCAATCTGCATACATGAGAGAACAAGACTATCAGTAGATAGCAATGACATATAACATGGACACACAATGTAAAATGTGCAGCCAGATGGCCTATCCATAGCATCAAAAGAAGAAACGCAGTACAGTTTTAGTATTTTAGGCACGTGCATACAGAAACACATTGCTCTAGTAAGCTGTCAGCAGACAAGATTTGAGGTGTCGACTGACCTCCTCATAGAAGAAGTGCTCATCGCAGAGTTCAAGAATGATGTTCTCCCAGCGCTTCCCTATTTCGGTACCTTTTTCATGGTCCTTGAGGCCTTCAAAATGCCCGGCAAACGACCCATCTAGCAGGGACTTGAGCAGAATAAGCGTTTCATCCAAGTCCCACACGTACACGTTGATAGGCTGATCTGCCGCGGCATCACCAGTCGAAGCTTGGCTATTAGCCGAAGCGGGGACAACCTCCTCCATGCGGCACCTGTCGACAAACACAGATCACGTCACGCAAGAATCCACGATTGCACGGACGAGCTAAAACCAAACAACGCCGTCAGGTCGGCACGCTATCGAACGGCGCCGCTACTTACAAAATACCATTCTAATGTTACCATGCACGCTACCGCTAGACGGCAAGACGGAAGACCGCGTGCAACCCCGAAGCTCGATACTATCATACTACACTAACTACAATATGTTCCCTTCCAAGACAGAGCCTAATTGTTTCAAGAATAAATGTTCATTCCCCTGTTCTATGTCGGGAATCATCGCCCCCTTTGCCCCGCGGTGCCGCCTTCATCAGATCAAGAAGAATCACTTTTGTCCTAGACCTAGGACAGAACGCATTCAGTTGAACTGAACCCAAGTAAAGTATCCTCTGGAGACTGTAATCAGCTGGCAATTGGTGCTTCCACAGACCAAACCGCGACGAATTGGATGGATTTGATTGGGACGGACTGGACTGGACTACCCATCCCATCGAGATCTAATCCGGACTAGATCGCCGAGAGCGAGCAAAGAAATCAGCAGAGCGAGACTGATCTCCCGGGATAACCCAATCCAGGCCAGCAGGTTAGGGTTCGCCACCAGCGCAGCTAGATAAAATCAATCTAGAACCGGGGCGGATCTCAAATCCAAGCCGGCGAGCTACAGAGGGGGAGGACAGCCAAGAAATCTCCGTGCTCGGCATGTGGCGGTACCTTGCTGAAGATTCGGCGAGGACCAGGCAGGCGCAGCGGGGACGGCTGTCGCGCAGGTACTCGGAGGATCCTACCGCGGAGGAGGACGGCCGCGGAGGTGGTGGCGCGGGAGATGCGAAGCCGGCGGCGGCGGGAGCTCTGATGAGCTGTTTGTTGCTCTGCTCTGCCCTGCCCTGCCCTGCCCTCTATGAGACAGGGACGGAGATATGGGGAAGAAGAACGGACGTGGCTTCATCTCATCCGTTGATCATAATTAACGGTCAAGATCGAGAGGGTTGAGCCCATGCTCCAAGGCTTTTCGTTTGGCAAGTTGCTATCCTCGTGACCCGGCAAAAAAGAAATTGTCATGCTTGCGTGCATGCTTTTCACTTTCTTTTTTTCATCAAAATGAATATTGAGACGGCCTTTTATTAGCTCGATCATTGTCCCTGGTATTCTGTAACGTTGTGCGACCGGTATTGTAGTAATTTCATAAACATGACAATTCTCATGTTCTCACAAAGCCAATCCAGATGTTGGCGGACCGAATGACTCATCGGGTCTATTGTTTTGCTGTTTCATGTCCTGACGTGGCTCTTTAGATGCACGTCTAGGTGTCATCTTCGCGCTCTACCTCTGTCTTGACCGCCTAAGTGCCTCCGTGTGGCCCAATGTTCTTGCGCGTTGACACCCTGGATAGAACACCAAAACTATCGGCATGGCGTTACACGACCGTGGACTCTTAGATGGTCGCATGGTTGGCATTGTCGCGCTACCTCTCTCGTGACCATCTCAACGTGTTCGCGTGACCCCTCGTTGTCGTTTCTCCTTCGTCTTCGTCATTGTTGCATAGATCCTAGGGCCCCTTTCACGGAACACACAATCAAAGATGGATAGACATGCGAAGAGGTAGGAGAATAAGACATATGACACTATAAGGAGGTCTCCGGCTATTTGGCCCAGAAGAGGCTGGAGGATCGTTGGAAGGTACTAGCAGTTATGCCGATGAAATTGATTAGGTGACCACGACAATCGCCTTGGTCAAAGGGGCCAAGTTGACAACCAAGTTGGAAAAGAGGATAACTTTTGACATTTTTAGGCTTTGTTTCCGAGAGAAAAACTTATGTAACAAAACATAATTAGCGAAATCTATTTCTTCAAGGTATTGTCTTTCTTTAGACGTTCCGAATACTACTACCATTTTTCTCCTAAGATAAATAAAATCAACTGAGTGAGTCACTCGCCACATGGCATGCATGGTGAGCTCTCTAATTTGGCAACAAAAGTAAATTGGTGAGTCACTCGCCTGATACAACAAATCGAACCGTTTTGTCTACAAATGCTTTGAGTGACATGTAAGTTTTGTACACAGGACGATAAAGCTACAGGACAAACAGGGCACGTGGCAGGCCAGATGGGCGTATAACTTTTTGCAGCGCCTGGCGTTGTCACGATGCTGACGTGACGTGTCACATGCCCTGCTCGATCAGATGCTTGAATCGAAGCCTGCGTGTACGTATCCTGGCCACGTCAGTCGACACGTTCCTTAACACAAAACATGATTGCATGATGATTTTCAGGTGACAGTGAGTTATCCCTTTTGGGACAACTTTCTCTTGCAAGTTGTAGTTGATTCTCGCTTTCTCTAGTAGTATTATATATTCGCCGACTAAATAACCAAATTGTATGCGCAAAATTAATTTAGGCGTGTCGACAAGTTGTGGCTGTGTAGGATCTTCCCCTTGTTTTGTGTTAAGGAACAAAAATACATATAGCAAGACGGGATGTGAAAAGAAGGGCCATTTTCACGACTTTTTATGAGCTCGATGTGTGTGCATGATTTATGTAGTGTCGCCAAGTTGATATATATACCCCGGGTCTTTTTTTGACTCTCGGTCATTGATTTGCGATGGTGGTGGTGCCTAGTTTTGGTTAGAGGTTATTTGTATTCGTCGTTGGGGTTTTCACTTGGTTGTCCTCTAATCAATCATGCAGTTTGTGTGGTTTTAGGCCTAGTTTTCCATATAAACTGGATCAACTCCCTTTTTCTTAATGAAATCACAGGAACACCCGGCCCTCTGATAAGCTTCTGTAAAAAAAGGTAACCAAATTGTAAGCGCAAAATTAATTTAGGTGTGTCGACAAGTTGAGGCTGTGTATGATCTTCCCTTGTTTTGCTTTGGTGAGGAACAAAAATACATATAGCCATGTTTTTTTTTACGTTAAGGCAACATTTTGTGACCTCGATTTTTGTACATGATTTATGTAGTGTCGTGTAGTCGACAATGACATCTCGCAATTTATTATCATTTTTATTCAGTTCTCGCACAAGACGAATTCCCCTAAAATTGGCGACGCCCGTTTAGGTTGTTCATGAACCAACCATGTGTCGACGTATCAAATCACTATCGATATTTTTGGTTCAGTGCAGATGTCTCTTTCTACATAACCTAGAATTCTGGCAATTCGGAGTCATAGGACAGAACATTAAACAAGAGACAAGGACAACTTTGGGTCATAAACGGCAACGACACCTCGTGATTTTATTTATTTTGTTAGCAAACAAGGAAAATTCTCTCGTGGATTTGACGATGAGATATAGAGTTTAGGGTTTTCAATTTCATCATTTTTCTTTCTTTTTTCATTCCTATAGTGGCGGCGTTGGCTTATTTGGTACGGCATTAGTAGGGGCATAGTGATGGCGTTGGAAAATAAGTGAGCGTCAGAAGTATATGGGATCAACAATTTGTACCAGGCATAATATAGTGCTGGCGTGGAATAGCATGGAACGCCAGCACTATTATGTTTAGTTGTGGCGCGTTGTTGGTTCCCACGTCTGTATTGTTATTAAATTTCTATTATTTTAAATGGAAATAATGACATAACTATTATTTGGGAGACTGAGCCGGTATCTTCGGAAAGCCTGAAATAAATTCTGGAAAATGCGAGCACCAATGTCAAACCTAGGACTTGAACCCCGGTGGTTAGAGGTTATCTGTATTCGTCGTTGGGGTTTTGACTTGGTTGTCCGCTAATCAACATAACTATTCCAAGGATTGTTAATATATTTCATTTTCATGCGAAAATAGTGTCAATTGCGTGAGTCACTTGCTATATATGACAAATTAGACGGGTTTATCTTTCGGGAGAAAGTACAATCCAAACTCCTAAGTGTCCAACTTTAGGCTTATGTATATTAAGGATTAATTATATTCCTAATATGTTTATCTTTAGTGAGAAAGTACAATACAACCCCCATGTTCAACATTAGGCTTGTGCAAACGAAACCACAATACATAAACAAGGGCATTTCACAAAGAGTACATGTGGCAGCTCAGATAAGCGTCCAACTTTTGCACACCACCATTGTCACGATGCTGACGTGTCAGTTGCCCTGCCTGATCAGGTGATCGGTGACTGTACATGTCCTAAGCCACGTCACTCACATGTGAAAGATTGCACATCTCACTTGCCTGTTTCTTACACATTTTTCTGTTTTGAAAAATGCATTTTTTGTTTTGTTCTAGAAAGTACTCGCAATACATGCATATGACTTTGCTTTAATAATGGTATACCTGATAGTGAGTGAGGCATCGATGCTCATCGCAGAAAAAAAAGAACCTTTTCTGTTGCAAATTCTCCTATTTCTTTCAGTTTTTCATTTCTCTTGCAAGTTGTATTTAGAAAACAAGCTGACAGCAAGGCACCAATCAGCGTGGGCAGGGATATCTGTTTCTTTCAGTTGTTTGGATTGTCGCATTTTTTTTGGTATATTTGTATAGTAATATAATTTAATTAACAATAGAATAACCTAACTAGAGAACCGCCGACCTATGTGCCGAACCAACCATGTGTCGACGTATCAAATAACTATCGATATTTTTGGTTCAATGCATATGTCTCTTTCTGCATAACCTAGAATTCAGGCAATTCAGGGTCATAGGACAGAACAATAAACAAGAGACGAGGGCAGCTTTGTGTTATAAACGGCAACGACGCCTCACAATTTTATTTATTTTGTTAGCAAACAAGGAGAATTCTCTCGTGGATTCGACGATGAGATATAGCATTTAGGGTTTTCAATTTCATCATTTTTCTTACTTTTTTCATTCCAAAAAATGCACGCAGCCCATATGACTTTGCCATAGTAATATTGCAGCTTAAAGCGAGACATAGATGCTCATGTAAACAATTTTCTATTTCTTTTCTGTAGCAAGCTTTCCTTTTATTAGAGAAAAAATTATTTCTAATGTAAGTTGTAATAAAAAATAGATTATTAGGAGCACCATCTTGCTCATCGTGAGGCAACAGTGATGCTTGGATTCTCGCCTTTAGGTATTATATTACATGATATTATGTTTTAAATTAGCTGTATAATTGCATCCTTTAACCGCCAATCCATGTGGTGAACAGACCAAAGTTTTGGCATAAAGTTAGTTTGGCGAGTCGACAAATCAAGTTGCTATCGATGTTTTTGTCTCGAAGCAGACATCCTTTTCACATAACCCAAAATTCAGCATGTTCTAAGCCCTAGGACGGAACAAAAGACAAGAAATGACGGTGATTAATATATGACAATGACAACTCACAACTTATTATCATTTTTATTCGGTTCTCACGCAAGATGAATTCTCCTAAAATTGGCGACACGTTTAGGTTGTCAATGAATGTACATGTCCTAAAGACTAAAGCCATGTCACTCGCGTCTACTTTGCACATCTCAATGTCTTTTCCCCATTTGCAGATAACTATTTTGTTTTCGTTTTCACAGAATAGATGCAGTACATATGACTTTGCCTTAATAATGTTGCTGCTGATTGTTGAGGCATCAATGCTCATGACAAACCACTTTTAATACTTTTTTCTCTTGCAAGCTCTCTGTCTTTTTTAGATTTTGTTCTCTTGCAAATCGTGATTGAAAAGTCAACTTATCAGGAGCGCCATCCAGGTGATGGTGTGACATCAGTGCTCGCAAGGATATCCATTTCTTCCATCCTTCCATCCAAGGATTCTCGCCTCTCAAGTATTTGTATAGTATTATGTTTTAGTTAATCGAATAATTGTTGCGTTCGGCAACGACCACCTGGCATGCAGAATCACCCAGGGTTTAAGTGCAAATTAATTTGGCGCCAACACTATTGATATAGTTAATCGAATAATAGTTGCGTGACCACTCGGCATGCAGAATCACCCAAGGTTTCGATGCAAGTTACTTCGGCGGCAACACTATTGACATTTCTGTTTCGACACAAATGTCTTTTTCAGCATAACATTTTTGAGTCCTAGGACAGAGCTAAAAACAAGGAATGACGCAACTTTGACTCATCTGCAGCAATAACGCCTCGCTATTTATTTATTTTATTTGTCTGGACACATGAGTTTTCCTAAATTTGGCGCTTCTGGGCGACGCCGTCTAGGGTTTTGGATTCTCTGTTTTCATCATCGTCAATGGGAGGAGGAGACTCTGGTGATCTTGGCCAGGCAATTGTCCACCGGCCGGGGGTGCGGCAGGTACCTCACCCGGCAATTTGGATTTTTCCTTGTCAGCCTGCATTCAGATACAAAGTCAATGTTAACGCACAGTCACCGTTGGTTGCAGTTGTTGCATTGCAATGTTGCAGGAGCAGTTAACTGTGGTGGTCTGGAAGCTTACTTGTATCCAAGGAGGAAATGGTGGAGGAAGACAGAGATCTCAAGCTTGGCGAGATCGTTGCCCGGGCACAGCCTCGTGCCGAGCCCGAAAGGAAGGAACGTTCCGGCCCTCGGCGGCGGGCCCTGAGAATAAGGAGGAAAGAAAACAATCACTTCAAACTGTGAGGAAATGCAGATTTCGTTCAGAAGTTGAGTGCTGAAGAATGTGACCAACCTCCCATCTTGAAGGGTCGAACTTCTTGGGGTCAGGGTACACCTGAGGGTCCATGTGCACGCTCCTGTACCACAGCTGCACCTTCCACCCCTTGGGTATCAGATAACCTGAAGATTTTGTTCATGTCAGGTTACAGAGAGGTTCAGTCAACCATGAAACTCAAATGTGATGCATTGAGGATGAACACAGGATGTGTGTATGATGGTGGATTGATCTATAGAGTAGAGCGCATACCGTTGACGAAGACGTCGCGGGTCGCCTGGCGGAACGACACGAAGGAGATGTTGACGAACCGCAGCGTCTCGTCGACCACCTGCAAAAGCATCATGTTTCTTTCAGAAGATGATCACATTTTTTGCTTTTGATTTCAGGTTGCAGAGCATTGTTCAGACATAAGTGAGTGAGTGAACGAAAATTCAGAGTGGCAGAGTGTATGCAGAGGAATGTTGCCTGTGAGAGGTACTCCATCTTCCTGAAGTCCCGGAGGGTGAGCCCCTTCTGCCCCGGCGGGATGCTCCTCATGATCGCCTCCTGCTCCGCCTGGACAACAGCAAGAAGAAGAAGATTCAACAATTATTCATGGTGATCTTGTGAAGTGTCCATCCATGGCGCTCTTGCAGAGTTGCAGTAGGCACACCTTGGCCTTGGCGAGGATGTCGGGGTTCTCCTGCAGGAAGACGGTGGCCCACATGGTGATGTGGCCGGAGGACTCGTGGCCGGCGTTCAGGTACATGACAAGCACGTCGATGATCTCGTCGTCCTGCAGCCGCCGCCCGCCCTCGTCCTCCGCGGCGATCAGCCGGTCCATCATGTCCACCCCGGCCGTCTTGGCTCCCCTGGCCCGGCGCTCGTCGAGCACGCGCTGCAGCGCCGCCACGAGCCTGCGGCGCGCGCGGATGGCCTTGTGGTAGGCGAACCCTGGTAGGTCGATGGCCATGGCGCGCATGCCGTAGTTGAGCTCCGTGTAGGTGCTCTCCAGCTCGGCCGCCGTGCGCTCGTCGGCGCCGCCCATGAAGATCTGCACGATGATCCGGAACGTCATCCGGCGCAGCTCCGTGAGGAACTCGAAGTCGGAGCCCCGGTCCGACCAGCCCCGGAGCGTGGTCACCACGGTGTGGTCGATGAAGCCCAGGTAGGAGGTGAGCGCGTCGAAGCCGTTGATGGGCGCCGCCGTGAGCTTGCGCAGCCGGCGGTGCTCGTCGTAGCCCATGTTGATGAAGGACTTGGGCCCGATGAGCGCCACCGTGGCCTTGGGCCAGCCGGTGACGAACGTGTCGTCGTCCATGAGCACCTGCTTGCACGCGTCCGGCGTCGTCACCATGATCGTCGGGCTGCTGAACATGAACGCCCTGTACAGCCCCGCCCGCCCGAACCTGACATGGAAATGCAGATTCAGCATCATCACTCTGTTCAGTTGTCCATCTTCATCACTTTAATCAACACATTTTGATTCTCTTTGATACAAACGATAAAATAAACAGAAATAATCAATATCTGAACACAACTTTTTTTCTGCTTTGTTCAGTGCTATTGTTCGTCAGACAAGTACAGAAAAAAAACCAGTCCAGTCCTGCCATGGATTCTTGTCACCATCTCCATTAATTTCATGAACACAACTTTTTTTCTGCTTTGGTAATAAATCATATTTTGATTCGCTTTGTTGCAAAAGATAAAATAAACAGAGAGAATCAATCTCTGAAGAATGCAATCATCAAAGTGCCTGTCTGAAGAAGAAAATGTAGAGGCTGAAAGAATAAATCATCAAAGTACCTACCTAATCACTAGATCACTTATTTTATCCTGGCCTGCTCTATGGAATAGCATTACTGCCTGCAGTAGAATATACTTACTACAATTGTTTGTTCACTACAATGTCTGATGCCGACCAAATTTGTTCGACTAACAGTAGATGACAAAACAACATATCAGCAAGCAGGCCATATCTACATCAGGTACAGTTTAATAAAAGTAGCCACAGACATCTGTGCCATGGAAGGAATCTGCTGCCGATATTTTGCTGGGAGCCATGGGTGCAAAAACTACTTTTCCAGTGTCAAATCATCCTTTTATACATACTCTTTATCACAAAAAAAGAAAGTATAAGCAGAGAGCATCAATGCCGAAGAATATTAATATTTCTAAATAGCAGCAAGATAGATATGCAGGCAGAAAGAAGCAGTCACCGATTTCCCTTTTCAGGCCTGCACTCAAGAACCGAATTACTGTTTCTATCAGAGAATATGCATCCACATTTTTTCATATAGACCGGACTAAATTTAGAAGCCCTGGCCACGAATGCCGACCGGATTTGTTCGATCACTGCTAGATGACAAAGAAAAAAGGAAATCAGCAAGCACCTGGCACAGTTAAGAAAGTAGAAACAGAGATTTGTGCTGCTGCAAAGAGTAGACAGTGGTGGATATTTTGCTGGACAGTTTGTGTGGGTGGGTGCCAAGCCAGCATGCATTTCATATCAGACTGATGACCAATGCAATGTGTACATCAACCCTATGAAAATGAGGTTCGAAAATCGACAGCAATTGCAGCCAAAATCCTTCATTTGCATTTCTGGACCATAGTACATTGCAACATCTAAGCAAACTGAAAGGGGGTTTTGGATGCATGCCTGAAGCCACCCAAGGTGATTGTCATCTCTGAAGAGCATCGTCTGATGGATGGGTCAGGTTAAATCTAATCTAGATGGATGCCAAGTTGTGAACTAGATTACAAAAACAGATACATCAGAATTCAGAACAAGACAACTCAGAATCCTATATCTTTTTCCAAGAGGGAAGATGCGAACAAGCAGATGGTATGGGTGCAAAAGAAAAGAGCATCCCACTGACTGAAGAAGATAGGATGCTAGCTACTAGGTGATAGATGTTGATGATGACGACGGATCTTTGCCACTGCCTTCCAACACGGCCTGAACTGATGTGTACTCACTCAAATAAAGAAAAAAAAACACACACATATTGGTCGTAATAACATCTTATATTATGAGACAGAGGGAGTGTGCAAGTTTGTATGCATGAACACGCACAAAAGGAGGAGCATCTTAGTGATGTGTGCGGCGGTCATGCATGCCCCCAAAGTAGTTCATGTGATCCATCCTTTCACCAACAACAAATCCTCCAAAGCGCATTTTTGCCGAAGACAAACAAACACATCTCCAAAGCAAGAAAGGTTCGGCTTATCTTTCCAGGACCAATCAAACCTTTTGAATTCCCATAAATAACAAAAAAAATTGGTCACTATTATTATTATTATTATTATTATTATTATTATTAAAGAGAATCTAGGAGAGGGTATCTTGCATGCTAAGACTTGTCTGATGCATTGCAAGAAGACACCAGTCAAAAAGTTAAAACCAGAAACAAAATGAAAAAAAAACTAGTGTTTGATGTCCTCAGCGCGGTCTACGGTGGTCCGGGTCCAGCTTGGAATCCTCGGCCGAGGGCCGGCCGAAGCCCAGGCCCAAAGACCGGGCCCGGCCCGCACCAAAGCGCATGCATTGGACATGGGGGAGAGTGAGGGAGCGTGGACATTGCTGGTGCGGATGGGAAAGGAAAGGAAAAGGGAGTGACCGGCTCACCGTCGGGCGAAGGAGTCGATGAAGGAGTCCGGCCTGCCGGACTTGAAGGCGCAGAGGAAGGCCCACATGCCGCCGACGAGCGGCCACCCCATGTCTCCCGGCGGCAGCCTGCCGCGCCGCCCGGCGCCCAGCGACGCCGTCCAGTACCACGCGTGCGCCGCCCGCACCGCGGCGTCCAGCGCCACCGCGGCCAGCGGCACCAGAAGCCCCGCCAGCGCCGCCCACGCCAACTCCCCCATCGCTGATCACCGCGGTGCCGTCGCCGGCGAACGAACCAACCGGTGGTGCTACAGCACGCGTGATGCCTGTTTGGCCGAGAGCTTTGCTAGCGGCCTAGCGCCTCGTGTGGTCTTTGTACTGACGCTGCGAGGACTGACGCTTGGTATATATAGGCGGCCGGCCGATATATACCAGCGCCGATCGAGTGGGCACGTGGTTAAAATAATCCAACACTTTCCCTTTTTCATGCGCTTCTCTTTGCTGTCAGCGCTAATCTTTTTTAGCATGCAGTGGTAATCAGTACCCTCTTATCCATTCCAGAGTAATTACTTTTTTTTCACCGTTATTATTATGCATGGATATGTACAGATATAATGTATTTCCTCCTGCCACTAAATATCCCTGATTTTCTTCGCCCTGCTAAATCTTTGTTTCATTTTTTCCCAAAAGGCCTAAGGCTATTTATAAAGCATCACGTGTCCTTGCAAACATTTCCATCAATACAGAAAATAAAATTACATTCAAATCCTTGGGGTGCCGAAGTCTTCTTACTCTTGCATCGATCCACCGGCGGTGCACCGTGAGCATAACTCAATGCCGCTTTTGGGCCTCTTCCTTGGCAGAGCAAACTTTTTAAACCGAGAAGCTTGTAGAAGTAGTGTCCGAAAAGTCATCAATGCAGACCAGGAAAAGTCGACAACTGCGATTTGCGAAGTAACTCGCCGCCCCAGAGAAGAAAATGCCGACAAGGGATGTAGAAACTCCAAAGACCACAATAGCCAGTTGAATCCAAACGGATCCACCGGAAACCTCAACCGACCGGACTTGGAAGACCCGCTTGGTACACCCTCCGCCAGTGATAACACACCAACGGAACAGGGAAGGAGCGGGGAGAATATTATTTCTACATTGGAACAACATTGCCGCCTCGCCGCTCCGAACCAAACTCGAAGACTCCTTAAATAAAACCTGAAGAGAATCATCCGTGCCGCTTCACGACAGGTTTGGGTTTGATGTCAAGCTCGCCGCCGTCCTGGATCACAACTCCCTCTTCTTCGATGACCTAACCAGGCCAGGCCGCCGTTGAAGACTGTCACACTAGATCACCAATGCCGCCATCGAGCACCGTCTGACGATGACAACCACCTAAGCACACATCTCCTTCATCATCCCACCGCAACCCTTTGCCGCCTCCACAAGCAAGCTGCCGGCAGATCAGGACCTCCCCGTCACTGTCGGTGCCGCACGGGCCTTGTCCGGAGACGTGCCCTGAGCCCCTGACGGCGGCGAGAGGGCGAGTAGATGGGGGGGGGGGGGGGGGGGTAGGGTTTCAGACGGCCGCTTGGTCCTCTCTCCATGAAACGTTTTGTTCTTGTTTTCTTTGTTAACTTCTTTTCTAAATATCTTTTTAATTCCAATCGATTACTTTTAAATTAACTTATACTACTTGCGTGTGTAGGAGAGAGGACAGCAGTAACGTCAATTGGACTGGACATCTATAACCGTCCTTGGAGCGGAGCGTACGTTCTTGGTCGACGATGCGTGCAGTGTGATCATGCTGCATGGCGCCTACTGCTTTTTGTTCTTTCGTTCTTGGAGCACTGGAAAGCTAGTTAATATGGAGCCGCTGAATTTGTCTTTTGTAGTAGCAGCATAATGGAAGGAAGACATTGATCGCTCTGATGTTATTACAGGACGGCAAGGCAAACATGCTAGCTGCCTCTATGCTAGCTAGCTTGTTTTCATCAAGACTTTACATAGGTTATGTATACACCAATTTTCTTTTATCATAATGTTAAAAGTTGCACACACCGGTGCATGAATTTAATTTTATTTACAGATATCAGCTAGAGGTACCAGCAGTGAGTGTCTAGACCAGATCAGATTTGATTTGACACACGTCAACCAGGGTGCATGCGTGAAAAGTTGAGGTGTGAAAAGATTGTTGGTGTACCATGTGTAATGTGTTGTCAGGTGTAGCTTTTGTTCACATGGAAAATATGCATACAAGTTTAAGCAAGCCAGGAGGTGTTGCAGCATGTGCCTTTTAGAGTGGAGTGAGTGAATGGTGGTCAGGGTCAACAATTGAAATTCCATTGCTGTCCCGAGCCGGAAAAATAGGAGATCCCTTGCGACACACATCCATCCACGATGCACTGTCTGTGATCATCATGTCTTATTTTTGTGTAAGCCTGGTGAGTAAATCAAAGTAAGAATATATCGCACGCTGTTAAGACGGATCATGGTGCTAATTATGTGCAAAGATTTCCTTCATTACATATGGATCATAGATATGGTGTTTTGCAGTACAAGCTTTATTTATTAATTAATTAATGGCATTCACTATTGGAAATGAAATTTCGTATGTATTACAACATCCGCGACATTCCTTGACGGTCACGGATCAGCTCCAAGCATGTTTGGCCAAAACCAGAAGCGGGCCTTGACCGTCACGGACTGGCAGAGTTATGAACTCAGGTGGGCGTTCCCTACTGCTAGAGTCAACCTCCAATAATGCTAATCATACAAAGAGTTACACGTAATTACACACTGACTAGGATTCTTTTCATCTACTAACCAATCACAAACTTGCCCCCCTGATTTTAAAAGGGGGTGGGCCGCCTCCCCACCTATTGACCAATCAAATTAACCCTCTTTGTAAAACCTCTACCGCGTGGTTATAACCGTCATCGACGCAGCTCTGTCCCGTAGCCTCCCGTGGGTGTCACCTACCATATTATCAGGTCTCCCGCGTCGTGCAGGGTCATAGGCCCGACAATGGTACTGAAATGATTCAGTTGCGATTGCGGCCAGATAGGTGAGCTCCTTTTCCTCTTTATCGAGCACGTTGATTTGTTTGAATTGCTATATAAACAATATATATGTTAATTTGCCCAAGATGTTGCTTTGTATATATACTCATATATGAACTGAATTTGTTGTATAAAATAGTATAGAATGGCTGTATATATGTTCATTTGTCCTAAATAGTGTGACGAATGCTTGAATTACTATATAGATGTGTTATGATTGTGGCATCTTATATATGGTAGCATTTTAGGATTCATCCTTGTATGTTTCATTCTTATCTTTCCTGTTCCCTCTCACCTCATGTCGAGCAATGTGGAATGCAAAAAAAAAATCTGCATTAAAATACATCATGATTTAGAGTTTAGGCCCTAGGATTTGATTTAATTTCCATTAAATCTAACTCAGTCTAAAATATAAGCTTTGTGGTTATTTGGGTAATATGTGATGTACTTATAACATTTGTTAGATTATTATTTCATCAAGAGCACAACACCGTACACAAACAAATTGGTAGCATCGAGACTTGTATTTCTCAACTTTCTGCATACTTTTTCTTAGACAAATAAATTAGGTTGTATTTTGCTAACATGGGTCCTATTTAAGTTATATTGCACAAAATCAACCGTACATGAGTCTGTCTTAGATTTGTTCTCCTAGGGGTGAACTTAGGTGATTATAGTTGTAACACTAATGATGATCGTACATGAATATTACATAATTATAACAAAACGTAATATGTTGTTAATTTTATATCTCAACAAGGATATCAGAGAAATTGCAATTTCATCTCGTCGCTATTGTGACGTTTTGGTGCACTACACTAGACACTTTTTTCGACGAGTGTTTTGTAAAGTGTAACTGGAATTTTACAGCGTGACGATATTATCGTTTGATGAAGCTATACAAAAGCTCCAACCCTCAAGTAAGTATAAACAACTTCATTCGAAGAACACATCACATTGAGTATGATTCGGAAATTCCGGATGGCGTAGTTGGCGAGGGTCTAAGGTGTCGGATGTTCTAGGGCTGATGACAGAGCTGGTAAAAATCTCCTCTCTCAAAAAAGTGGATGAATGGTCAAGAGTGGTGTCTACGATGTCCGAGCGAAGCTCATGAGGATGAAGACGAGCCAAGATTACTGTTCAGAATGTCACAAATAAATCAGGGTCTTGGAAAGACACTGTTTAGCATAACCACATCGTAGACGGTTCATGTTTCGAATTTTGCAAATCGAACAAGAGAGACTTGAAAATTTTGGTGTCCAGTTTCTCGCATGAAATGTGTGTGTGCAATGTACAAGAGAAATGTTTCTATTGAGTATTCACTCTGTTCACTGTGTATGTTCTATTTTTTTTTTTGAATCAAATGTATATAGATGCATTTTAGTGTGTTTGTTCACTCATTTTAGACCATATGTACTCCATAATGATATATCAAACACATCTTATAATAGTGAACGGAGGGCATACAATGTTGATTAATTTGGAGTTTAGGTGATGTATAATTAAAATGTTGTTCATACTGTTCTTAGTTAAGTTGTGTAATGATAATTGGACTATTTTTCAAAATCCCAAAAAGGCACCAATGATGATTGACGATATGGTTGCGCGTCTTTGGAAATGTAGCTGGGTCTGGCCTAAACAAACTACCAGTGAGGTGCTCTTATGTCTGCCCATCACTAGTAGCCCCATTTGCGATGATGAGTGGCCGCTAGTGATGGGCGGCTCACTTGTCACTGATAGGCCTTTGGGCCTGTCACTGATAAGGGTCCCTATAGTAGTGCAATCAAGGGATGGATTAATTGTATCACTATTAGGTTTCATGGGCCTATATATGTCGAGCTATCAATAGCAGAAATATGATGTTTCCTACTTATAAAGAATTAATTCCTCTCCTAGTAAAGACAGATGCTCCTTTTGACTTGGCTAACATGACCAAAATAGGAAATTAAGATAGGGAGATTGGAAAGTTTAGGCTCATTAGCTTATCGATAAACAAATCCATGGAAATTACATTTGGTTTGCTGCCACAGTTTTCTTTATACTATTTTTGTTATTTTTTTATTGCACTATGAGTGCACAATGTGTGTGTGTGTCTATATATATAGGCTGACATTCAGCCATGTATTTCTAATATTTCTCTCAATATTCTCCTTACGACAACAAATATGTCATTGTCACAAGAAAGACTTCGAAATAGCAATTCTATTATAGATGTCGCAGATTTTCTGTCCCAAAGTGTCGGCTTTCGCACCATCAACATTTTTATATGAAAAACCCCATCTGAAAAAGAAGAGAAAATTTACCTCTTAACCCCTATTGTGGCACGGACGAGGATTTATGGCACGCAAGTGTGGGGGCACTCAGGTCCGTGGTGCCGGCCCTTTATTTTGGCTTCTGATTTTTAAATTTCTATATCTTTTAAACGTAAATTCCAAATTAAGTTATGTTTTCATATTCGTGTTTCGTTTGACCATCGCTTTGAAATAAGGTCCATTTTGAATATATTTTGATGACTTTTAAATATATATGTTAAGTTTCAATGTTGAAACTTAGTACGACCGACCGATAAAAATCAATTATTTTGTGTCGACGACTGACAAAAAAAATTGCTTAAAATTATATCTCTGAAACTTGCTGAAAATGGGCATTTTAATGCAAAAATTGTTAGTTTCATTGTTAAAATTTAAAGCTTTTTGAGGGATTTTCTCTTTTACCGTGCCATCATGTGAGATTCAACTACTTCGTGAATCGTGAGGCAAATCGAGCGAGCGGCATGGCTTGCAGGTGAGTGCCCCGCACTTACGTGCCCCTGCGAATTTCTGATTGTGGCACTATGACGTATTTTAACCTATTTAAAAGTTGTTACTCCCTTTGTTCCATAATGTACTGCCTACACTTTTTTCTTCAAAAGTCAAACATTGTAATGTTTGATCATGTGTATAGTGAAAAATGTCAATATTTATAATACCAATTACATATCATTAGACATATCATGAGATATATGTCCACATTGCATATGCTTGGTATTGTAGATATAGATAAATTTTCTCTATAAAATTGATCAAAGTTTGCTAAGTTTGACACCTTTGAAAAAAAATCTATATGCACTACACTACTGTGAAACCTAGACAGTACACTATTTTACTGTTTGGTTGTGATTATATTATTAAAAATAGCAGCAAGATACTACACTTGTTAGCACTACACGATATCTGACTTTTGTTTTGAATGATTTGAAGATTGCTGACCATGACCTATTACGCAGCCTATACTGGATAGCAGTGCCCGTTAATTTAGTTGGAGGTCATGGTCAGAGCTCTTGTTGCTGCTATATGTACCATCCAAAGCATGCATGGACCGCAAACAGGACGCGTGTGTACTCTTGCGCCATCGCCCATGCGTGCATGCACCATTGCAACCCTACTCTATCTAGCTACAGGGATGCAATAAAGCAACAAAAGTAAGGCTATAGCATCCGCAGCCTAACTAGGTGATGTGTTCATGTCATAGCCTTGTGATCTCTATGTATGCACTACGCAGCGAAAAGGAAATATATCATATATACGTATATCCTGTAGGTCCAAACATTGGAGATGGGTAGAAAAGGTCCATACATCGGTCCCCAAGCTTGACAACTACCATCTCTGTATCAAAATATAAGACGTTTTTGTATTCAGCTACTAGCTTAAGAGCAAGAGGAAACATACTGCTGAAGAACTATAGGGGTATAGGTATCCATCCATATTTTTAAGGAGAATATGCGTATAAAGGCATCGCCGTACAAAAACGTCTTATATTTTGATACGGGAGAATTCAGCTACACTAGTAGAAAAGAGGGTTTTGGTTCAGGCCGGGTCAGCCCATTAGTCCCGGTTCAGTCCAGAACCGGGACCAATGGGGGCACTGGTCCCGGTTCGTGAGGCCAGGGGCCTGCCGGGCCTCGTTGGGGCATCGGTCCCGGTTCGTCTGGCCCCTTTGGTCCCGGTTGGTGGGACGAACCGGGACCAATGGGCCTCGCTCCTGGCCCACCACCATTGGTCCCGGTTGGTGGCTTGAACCGGGACCACAGGCTGCCCTTTAGTCCCGGTTCATGCCACGAACCGGGACAAATGAGGTGCCTATATATACCCCTCGCCCGCGAGCAGAGCACTCCAGTGCTCTGTTTTTCTCTGGCCGGCGAGGGGAGGGCTTTGTGGTGCTCTAGCTCACCTCCTATGCACATGAGGTGTTCGATGAAATGCCCGAGCCACACTAGTTAAGCTTTCTCCTCTCGAAGCTCGACCTCAAAGCTCCATTTTCCTCGAGATTTGTCTAGGTTTAGCGGCCCGTCACGTCCCATTCCCGTCTTCACCGCCGTCGATCGCCCGCGCCGATCTCGTCGCCGGCACCACCGTGGTGAGCCTCTTGTTCTTATCTTCTTTCTGAAAGAAAAAAATTCTTACTTTAGATAGATACTTGTCTAATTTTCTTACTATTTTATTGCTTGTTATTATATAGTGCGATGGTTTTGGTATCCGCCCCGTCGGCCCTCGTCCTGTCTATGATTCGGATGTGGTATATATTATCTTTATAACTATTGGTTCATTTATTGTTTATGAAAATTATACCGATCAACGTGACATAGATTTTATTTATCTAGGAGGTATGTGAACCTGAAATTCCGACCGACCCTATTGTCGAGAGGTTAAATTTAGTTGAAAAAGAAAACAATTTCTTGAAGGAAAAAAAATTGAGGAGGAGAAGATGATATTGGAGTTGCATGTTGCGGATGTCGTCGATGATCACAAGATCAAGATGGATGCAATGCGCTTGAAGATTAGAAAGATTAGAAAATATGCCATTCATACCGAGCCTTGGTATCATTATGCCGTTGGATCAATTGTTACCTTGGTTGCGATTATGATCGCATTTGTTTTCGCATTGAAATGTTTTACATAGTTTCAATGTATGGCTTAATTAATTAGATGCTCTGGAGAGCTATATGTTGTTAGATGAGAACTATGTATGTACTTTGGTTTTAATGTGATGATGAACTTCTATTAATTTGGTCACTTAATTATCTATTCATGATGTTCTGTAATGGTTTTTGACACACTTAATTATATATAATGCACGCAGATGAACCGACAATGGATGTACGGTGACAGACACACCTCCGAGTACATTAAGGGCGTGCATGATTTTCTCGAAGTGGCTGAGGCAAACAAGCAGAATGGTTTTATGTGTTGTCCATGCCCTAAATGTGGGAATACGAAGTCTTACTCTGACCGGAAAATCCTTCACACCCACCTGCTTTACAAGGGTTTCATGCCACACTATAATGTTTGGACGAGGCACGGAGAAATAGGGGTTATGATGGAAGACGGCGAAGAAGAAGAGGACGATGACAACTATGTGCCCCCTGAATACGGTGATGCTGCAACGGGGGAAGCTGCTGAAGATCAAGAGGAACCAGACGATGTGCCCAATGATGCTGCAACGGGGGAAGCTGCTGAAGATCAAGAGGAACCAGTGCCCGATGATGATGATCTCCGCCGGGTCATTGTCGATGCAAGGACGCAATGCGAAAGTCAAAAGGAGAAGCTGAAGTTCGATCGCATGTTAGAGGATCACAAAAAAGGGTTGTACCCCAATTGCGAAGATGGCAACACAAAGCTCGGTACCGTACTGGAATTGCTGCAGTGGAAGGCAGAGAATGCTGTGCCTGACAAAGGATTTGAGAAGCTATTGAAAATATTGAAGAAGAAGCTTCCAAAGGATAACGAATTGCCCGACAGTACATACGCAGCAAAGAAGGTCGTATGCCCTCTAGGATTGGAGGTGCAGAAGATACATGCATGCCCTAATGACTGCATCCTCTACCGCGGTGCGTACAAGGATCTGAACGCATGCCCGGTATGCGGTGCATTGCGGTATAAGATCAGACGAGATGACCCTGGTGATGTTGACGGCGAGCCCCCCAGGAAGAGGGTTCCTGCGAAGGTGATGTGGTATGCTCCTATAATACCACGGTTGAAACGTCTGTTCAGAAACGAAGAGCATGCCAAGTTGATGCGATGGCACAGTGAGGACCGTAAGAAAGACGGGAAGTTGAGAGCACCCGCTGACGGGTCGCAGTGGAGAAAAATCGAGAGAAAGTACTGGGCTGAGTTTGCAGCTGACCCAAGGAACGTATGGTTTGGTTTAAGCGCGGATGGCATTAATCCTTTCGGGGAGCAGAGCAGCAATCACAGCACCTGGCCCGTGACTCTATGTATGTATAACCTTCCTCCTTGGATGTGCATGAAGCGGAAGTTCATTATGATGCCAGTTCTCATCCAAGGCCCTAAGCAACCCGGCAACGACATTGATGTGTACCTAAGGCCATTAGTTGAAGAACTTTTACAGCTGTGGAATGGAAACGGTGTACGTACGTGGGATGAGCACAAACAGGAGGAATTTAACCTGCACGCGTTGCTGTTTGTAACCATCAACGATTGGACCGCTCTCAGCAACCTTTCAGGACAGACAAACAAGGGATACCACGCATGCACGCACTGTTTAGATGACACTGAAAGTATATACCTGGACAAATGCAGGAAGAATGTGTACCTGGGCCATCGTCGATTTCTTCCGACCAACCATCAATGTCGAAAGAAAGGCAAGCATTTCAAAGGCGAGGCAGATCACCGGAAGAAGCCCGCCATGCGTACCAGTGATCACGTACTTTCTATGGTCAATGATTTACACGTAATCTTTGGAAAAGGGTCCCGGTGGACTAGCTGTTCCGAATGACGCTGAGGGACACGCACCCATGTGGAAGAAGAAATCTATATTTTGGGACCTACCCTACTGGAAAGACCTAGAGGTCCGCTCTTCAATCGACGTGATGCACGTGACGAAGAACCTTTGCGTGAACCTGCTAGGCTTCTTGGGCGTGTATGGGAAGACAAAAGATACACCTGAGGCACGGGAGGACCTGCAACGTTTGCACGAAAAAGACGGCATGCCTCCGAAGCAGTATGAAGGTCCTGCCAGCTACGCTCTTACGAAAGAAGAGAAAGAAATCTTCTTTGAATGCCTGCTCAGTATGAAGGTCCCGACTGGCTTCTCGTCGAATATAAAGGGAATAATAAATATGCCAGAGAAAAAGTTCCAGAACCTAAAGTCTCATGACTGCCACGTGATTATGACGCAACTGCTTCCGGTTGCATTGAGGGGGCTTCTACCGGAAAACGTCCGATTAGCCATTGTGAAGCTATGTGCATTCCTCAATGCAATCTCTCAGAAGGTGATCGATCCAGAAATCATACCAAGGCTAAGGAGTGATGTGGCGCAATGTCTTGTCAGTTTCGAGCTGGTGTTCCCACCATCCTTCTTCAATATCATGACGCACGTCCTAGTTCATCTAGTCGACGAGATTGTCATTCTGGGGCCCGTATTTCTACACAATATGTTCCCCTTTGAGAGGTTCATGGGAGTCCTAAAGAAATATGTCCGTAACCGCGCTAGGCCAGAAGGAAGCATCTCCATGGGCCATCAAACAGAGGATGTCATTGGGTTTTGTGTTGACTTCATTCCTGGCCTTAAGAAGATAGGTCTCCCTAAATCGCGGTATGAGGGGAGACTGACTGGAAAAGGCACGCTAGGAGCGGACTCAATAATATGCAGGGACGGGCATTCTTGGTCTCAAGCACACTACACAGTTCTACAGAACTCTACCTTGGTGACCCCGTATGTCGATGAACACAAGAACAGTCTGCGCTCCAAACACCCGGAGCAGTGCGACGACTGGATTACATGTGAACACATCAGGACTTTCAGCAGTTGGTTGGAAACACGTCTCAGAGGTGACAACACTGTTTGTGATGAGCTGTACTCGTTGTCCAGGGGACCATCTTTGACTGTATTGACTTACAAAGGATACGAGATAAATGGGAATACATTTTACACGATCGCCCAAGATCAAAAGAGCACCAACCAAAACAGCGGTGTCCGCTTTGATGCAGCAACCGAGAGGGGAAAGGACACATATTATGGTTACATAGTGGACATATGGGAACTTGACTACGGACATGATTTTAAGGTCCCTTTGTTTAAGTGCAAATGGGTCAATCTGTCAGGAGGCGGGGTACAGGTAGACCCACAGTACGGAATGACAACAGTGGATCTGAAAAATCTTGGGTACACTGACGAACCGTTCGTCCTAGCCAATGATGTGGCACAGGTTATCTATGTGAAGGACATGTCTACCAAACCGAGAAAAAGAAAAGATAAGGAAGCGAATACATCATACGATGAGCCAAAGCGCCACATAGTTCTTTCAGGAAAAAGGGACATCGTGGGAGTGGAGGGCAAGACAGACATGTCTGAAGATTATGAAAAGTTTCATGAAATTCCTCCCTTCAAAGTCAAGGCTGACCCAAGCATCCTGATAAACGATGAAGATTATCCATGGTTACGGCGCAATAAGCAAATGACACAAGCGAAGAAAAAGTGAAGACTTTCTCCCGCAACTATTATGATGATACCATGCCAACTTTGTAACAGACGAGTATGATACCATTGTCCGTTTTGTACACGAAGTGCATCCAGTTTTTGCCGTAACCCTCTCAACTTTCTTGCACATGCTATGTGGATGAAATGATGATACCATGCCAACTTTCAACCTTTTCAGAGTTCATTTGAAATGCTTTTCAATTTCAGGGTCTTATAGCTCAAAATAATCAATAAATGCATGAAAAATAAGAAATGAAGTCAGAAAGGGTTGAAAATTGATGATGTGGCTTTGAATGGTGCATTTTGAACACACAAAAAGTCAGGAGTTCAAATAAGTTTTAAAAAATAAAATCCCTTTGTAACAGACGAGTTTCCGTATGAAATCCTGATACTTCGAAAGAGATTGTCCGTTTTGTACACGAAGTGCATCCAGTTTTTGCCGTAACCCTCTCAACTTTCTTGCACATGCTATGTGGATGAAATGATGATACCATGCCAACTTTCAACCTTTTCAGAGTTCATTTGAAATGCTTTTCAATTTTAGGGTCTTATAGCTCAAAATAATCAGTAAATGCATGAAAAATGGTGCATGAAAAATAACAAATAAAATAAATAAGTAATTAGAAACAAAATAATATAAACTTTAATAAAATATATAAGTACAAACAAAATAAAATAAACTTTAATAACATAAATAAAATTTATGAAACTAAAATTATCAAAGTATTTTCTGTTCAAAACATTAATTATAAGCAACCTCTAGTATTATTGAAACTAAAATTATATAAAATTGATGCAACTAAAATTATCGAAGTATTTTCTATTCAAAATCATTGAAAGCAAAAAGAATTTTCATAAAGAACTTTTTTTGTTAGAAACTTTAATAGCAAAAAGAATTATCATAAAGTAAAATAAATAAGTAATTAGAAACAAAAAAATAAAATAAATAAGTTTTTTGTTGTCAGTACAAACAAAACAAAATAAATAAAGAAAAAAATAAAACAAAAAAAGGCAAAAAATAAAAAATATGCCACCTACTGGGCCACCACGGCCTGAATACGACTAGAAACCCATCGATGGGCCAGGATGCAGGCCCGCAGAAGGCCCAGTAGGCCCATCATGCATAGCAATGACAATTAGGCCCGTAAGCCTGCAATGGAGAGGAGCTCGGGAGGGGAGCGGCAGTGGGGCTTATAAACCACTGCGCGCCCCTCTCAACTAGCAAGGTGGGACTAAACTTTTGACGCGGGCGCAGCAGCACAAGGCCTTTGGTCCCAGTTGGTGGCACCAACCGGGACGCCACCAACCGGTACCAATGCACCCCTTTAGTCCCGGTTGGTGCCACCAACCGGGACCAAAGGCCGCCGCTTCCCGCCCTTTGGGCTGCTGAAAAGAGACCTTTGGTCCCGGTTGGTGGCACCAACCGGGACTAAAAGGGGCATTGGTCTCGGTTGCTGCCATGAACCGGTACCAATGCTCTCCATATATAAGCAGGACTTGTAAATTTTTCAGTTTCATCAAACATTTGCCCCCCGACGACGCTCAACTCATCGATGCCGCCAGGCTGCCCGTGCTCGCCGTCGCCGCCCCGCGCCCTTGCAGCCCGTGCTCGCCGACGCTGCCAGGCTGCCCGTGCTCACCGTCGCCGCCCTGCCGCCCGCTCCTCGTCACCGCCCACTCCTCGTCGCCGTCGCCCCGCGCCGTTGCCCTGCCCCGACGCGCCGCCCCGGCCCGTGTCCCTGCCCCGACGCGCCGCCCCGGCCCGCGCGCCCCTGCCCCGACGCGCCGCCCCGGCCCGAGCCCCTGCCCTGACGCCGTTCCACGCTCCCGGTCTGGCCCGACCACACGCCGCCGCCACGTTCGATCCAGCCGTCGGCCTTCCTCTCTGTTTTTTTTTCATATATATGATTTTTTTTTCAGATTTTTTGTTCATATATATGATGATTTGTTTTTTGCATTTTTATAAAAATGTATATATGTATGTATGTTCTCTGTGCATATAAAAGTTAGATTTTTAGTACATTTGGGTACATTTTAGGTTAGTTTCATTTTTAGAAAAGTTTTATATATTTAGGAAAAGAAGGAAGAGAAGGAAGAAGGAAGAAGAAGAAAAAGTTTTATATATGCAAAAGTTACATTTTTAGAAAAGTATTATATATCTAGCTAAGAAGATAATGAAGAAAAAGAAAAAGAAGGAGAGGAAAAAGGAAAATAAGAAGAAGAAAAAAGAAGAATATCTTCTTCTCCTCTTTTTATTTCTTCAATCTTCTCCTGTATTAATATCTTCTTCTCCTCTTTTTATTTCTTCTTCGTCTTCTTATTTTTTTATCGGATATGTCGTTGTCGATATACCCCGTGTCCCGATAACTTCAACACGAGGGGGGGTTCGACCTACCCCCTCCCCGATAACATTATTTTCCCATGTATGTATGTCGTCGTTATCGATATAACCCCCTCCCGGATAACTTCGACCGTGATAACTTATACCACGGGAGCACCCCCCGGCCCTCTCGCTCGACCAAAACTCTCGAGGACACCCAAACCCTAGAAATAAACGATGTCGGTCTCCTACCCCCTCCCGCCGCGCCCCTACCCTTGAAGCGTTGCCGAGGCCACCCCAAACCCGGAATAAGCTAGGTCTACGTTTGCACTAATATATCCACCTGCTGTCATGTTTGTGTAATAATTGCCATGTTGTAATATTTGCAGAAACAATGGAGCACGGACGAGACGAGGAAGCAGAAGAGGTGTTGGGGGACATAATCTTAGCCGGAGGTGATGTCTTGTCGTATCTTAACGACAATGATGGTCTGGAAGAACAGGGTGAAGAAGCAGGCTACGGTGATCGAAGAGTGGAGGAGGAAAGACATGATTATGATGGCTCCGGTGACCCAATGCTGGTGCAAGAAGGAGCCCGTGGTGACGGCTCCGGTGACCGAACAGAGTCCGGCCAGGTAAATATATTAGTTAAGCCTGTGCTGACTAGCTAATTGATGCATTCATTGTTTTGGTATGTACACATATTAATTAACTCTCGTCTTTCTTCTTTTTTCTAGCCCTCCGGATCGAGCACAACTTCGGTAAAGAGACGAGGCCCGAAGAGAAAGTTGCGCTCGGATGAAAGGTTTGAGATCACAGCAATCGCGCGCGACGGCCAACCGATTGAACCCATCCGGACAAAGGAAGCATTTGCTGCTCAGTGCGGGGTTCTTGTTAGGGACAAGATCCCGATCAGCATCCACCAATGGTATAAGCCTAAGAAGGAAGACCCTGAGGTGTCTTATGTCAATGATATGCAGAAAGATGATCTTTGGACTGAGCTGAAGGCAAATTTCACCCTACCGCCAGAGGAGGATCCGGAGAAGCCAGTTAAAGAGCAATTAATCAAGTCTCATGCTCTTAAGAAGATGGCAGACCTATTCAGGAGGTGGAAGAATGAGCTGAAAACGTTTGTCGACAAAGAAGAGACACCAGAATTCATCGGCAAATATGAGAAGATCAGAGATCACTGGCCCGCATTTGTGGCCCACAAGACATCGGAAAAGAGTAAGAAGTTGTCAGCGACAAACAAGAAAAATGCTGCGAAGAAGAAGCTTCACCATCGCACGGGGTCAGGTGGCTACCTCAAAGCCCGGCCTAAGTGGGCCAAGGCTGAGAATGATCTGCTTGATAAAGGGATCGAACCAGAGACAATGAACTGGCCAGACCGTTGCCGGACTTGGTTCTTCGGGGCTGGCGGAACCTTGGACCCTGTATCAGGGAAGTGCGTTTGGACGGACGAGCTTTGAGAATACCAGTCAAGAGGCTTCAGCACTATATCGATGCAGCGCAGCAAGGGACGTTCGTTCCAGACAGAGAGAACGACGAGCTCACAATGGCCCTCGGGAATCCTGAGCACCCTGGACGGACACGAGGCACGCCAGGCTCCGTTCCGTGGAAGGCTGGTTTTCCGGACGCAGGCGGTTACAAAATGCCAGGAGAGGAGGAAAAAAGTGGAGCAGACCCAAATTCAGAAGCTGCACGAAAGGGTTCAAGCGCTAGAGGAACGAGACGTAGCTCGCAGCAATCGACCTGCCGAAACTACCCCCGAAGCTACCCCGCCATCTCAGCGGAGAAGCAGCGTGGCTTCCACCGAGCTGCTTCAGCCGGAGCATGTCTTGACGGCTCCTGCTAGCTACCCCGTGGATGCTATCACGGAGTCTCAACATTGCCACCTTATGACGCAATGGCAGAACTTCAAAGTCAAGGCGGCTGTCGGCTCTGTTCGACCTCCTGAACCCGGCGCAACTTTTCACTGTCGTCCGATTCCAGAAGGATATGCTAGGGTGACGGTGGACGAAATAACGGAGGGATTTGAGGACCTCCGGCTTGACCACCCTACCGATGAAGGGGAGACTCGGCTAGGTTCTGCTGTGAAGACTCCATGCCTATGGCGGAAGGAGCTCATCAACCTTCCGAACTGGACGCCTCCGGCGAGTAAGGGCACTCCGCCTCCTCCTCCCGGCGAGTGATCAGGGCACTCAGCCTCCTTCTCCGGCGCGTGGCGGCACTCCGCCTCCTCCTCCGCCTCCTCCTCCGGCGAGTGATCAGGGCACTCAGCCTCCTTCTCCGGCGCGTGGCGGCACTCCGCCTCCTTCTCCGCCTACGCCGGCGCGCCCGAGTAGCCAGCCTCCTCCTTCTCCGCCTCGTCAGCAAGGGCGGAAGAGACCCGCCGCCGCTCCGGCTGCTCCGGCGCGTCGTAGTCCTTCTCCTCCGCCTCGTAAGCAAGGAAAGAAGACAGCCGCAGCCGCTCCGTCTGCTCTGCCGGCGTCTAGCAGTACAGCCAGAGGCGGGAGGCAATACAGATTCGGTCCTTCTCTGAAGACTCCAGAGAAGTTACCATACGAGAGGACCGAGGAGGAAACCACGAAGATCGTGCGAGCCGAAGTGACGAACTTCTTTGAAGGGGTGAAAGCAAAGAAACATCCACCTCCGGAGGAGAAGGTAGATCCGGTGAAAGCGAAGCGCACTCTGGCTGCCCTGACAAAACCACCAAAGTCTCCGCCGAAAGGCAACTATGAGCGCATTATTGCAAAGACATTTGTCGAAGCGGAGCGGTCGGGAAGTACTGTCAGTGATCAAAGGTTAAAAGAACGACGAGCTGGGAAAAAAATTGCCCAGCTCGGCGAACAAGCGAACCAATCGTGCCCCCCGCTCAAGGTGTCTAGCGACATCGTCGCTAATGATCCGAGGATGGTGCCCGGTTATAGCAATCTTGGAGATTACCTGCCCGACGATGTACATTATGATTTCTTGGAGGTGGACGAACACAAATACCATTACGGGAAGCCTCTCGTCAAAGATGAAAGATCTCTAACAACGATGATGCGAAGATTACATGATTGGTACATGAAAACTTGCAGAGAGTCTGGGGGAGGAATACTTTGACGCTGAGAGTTAAAGAGGAGCATGACCTCGTTGGAATTGAACTGTTGAATGTTCCATTTGAGGAGTTCTTCCAGTTTTTCAATCAAAAGGCCCTCGATAAATCAACGGTCACTTGCTACTGTCTGTAAGTAGTACTACTTCTGTCATTAAGTCTCTCTATATAGGTCAGCTCTTTCATTGCATGTATTTATAATTATCCTCACTATATTATGCAGATTGAAGATCGCCGAATTGAAGAAAAGACAAATCGGTGATATTGGATTCATTAACACAAATCTCATAGATGCAACTGAGGTTAAATATCATGCCGAAAATACCGAGGCCAACTTGCTACGATCGTTGGTAATAAATGAAAACAAAGATATAATACTCTTTCCTTACAACTTCAAGTGAGTGTTACTGTCTTGTGCATATTCGGTTTCCCTTATTAGTCCAGGTTATAGTAATGTAATTGATGACTTATGCATGCGTGCGCAGCTTCCACTATATTCTCCTAGAGATTAAGCTTGAGCAGGGACTAGTAACCGTCTTAGACTCGAGACGAAAAGATCCCCAGGACTATGCGGACATGACTCAAATGCTCGAGAAGTAAGTTAAATCGATCATTATCCACCATATCAGCAACTTTGTTCATTTCCTGATATCAAGTAATTGTTTTCTTTGTCTGGCAGGGTTTGGAGAAAATTCACCAAAAAAGCTCCGGGACTGCCGAAGAAGCTGCAATTTAGACACCCGAAAGTAAGTACTATAGTAGCATGTTCCGCGCATCTCCTAGTGATTCAAGCGCTAGTTTCATCAATACCATTTAGCATGCTTGCTTATCAGTTTGATTGACCTCTATTTCTTGTAAAGTGGTTGTGGCAGGAACAAGGGAATGATTTCTGTGGATACTACGTTTGCGAGTCCATCCGCCACACGACCTGTGAGCGGGGCTACTCTGACGAACAATATGAAGTGCGTAAGCAATAATATTCACAATTTTATTTTATTACCATCATTTGTGTTGAGTTTCATTTATTCATATATATATATATATATATATATATATATATATGTATTGACCCCCTTCTTCAAATTAGATCTTTCGGATGCGGGATGAACTCCTAGCACCAGATCGTATGCGAGCAATTCAAGAGGAATTGGCGGCATTCTTCCTTGACCACGTGATCGCTGAAAACGGGGAATACTATGTGGACCCTGTGTTCATATATAATTAGGAGATTATATTGTAAGAGATAATTATTGTATATATGTAGCCGGTAGTGTCGGATAGATATACGAGAACTTGTTGTTCGACCAATCTCTCGGAGAAGGAGAGGTGGTCGATATCACTTCTCTCTGTATGCATATGTTCATGACGATCTTCTGTTTCCTTCATTTGCTTACTAGCTAGCGTGTCTAGTCCTCTCTATACGTATATAGTACGTAGCTTCGACCAAGCACGGAGATAAGAGAGGACACTTCTCTCTATTAATTAGCTAGCTAACACAATATATGAAACACCTAAATTAACCCCCCAAAACCCCCAACCCCCCCCCCCCTTCAAAAAAAAAAACCCCAGCCCCTGAAATGCTGACGCGTGGATGCCTATTGGTCCCGGTTAGTGCCACCAACCGGGACCAAAGGCCCTCCTGCCTGGGCTCGCCGCACCGGCCACGTGGAGGCCCATCTGTCCCGGTTCGTGTAAGAACTGGGACTAAAGGGCTAGGGCATTAGTAACGACCCTTTAGTCCCGGTTCAAAAACCGGGACAAAAGACCCTTACCAACCGGGACAGATGACCCTTTTTCTACTAGTGCTACTAGCTCAAGAGCAAGAGGAAACATACTGTTGAAGAACTATAGGGGTATAGGTATCCATCTATATTTTTAAGGAGAATATGCGTATAAAGGCATTGCCGAAAACCAACCGGACACGCGTTAGATAGAAAGATGATATAGACAGATGAAAATGGGGCCTAATTGAGGTAGAAGCTAGCTATATATGTGTAGTTAGGTTGACGTGCATGGGGGCCATGAGTGAGGTGATGCATCATGGACGTGTCATGGTCAGGCTAGACACGATCGAGCAGCCGGGTCTCTCTCTAGCAAGGTTGATAATAGATCGACGCGGACACATGCACGCGTTGGCCTCCAACAGATATGTATATCACGCATGCACCACTTTATTTTACCCAGTCGCCCATGACTGTCCTTAGGTTCTTGCCGACACATTGGAACTTGTAGCTAGCTAGGATCCACGCGGTTCTATGTACTGTGCATCGATAGAAGCGGAGGCCCAAAGAGAAACGAGAAAGGATTTCTTTCTTTATTTTGTGGAAAGAACTTCCAATTTGTTCATCATCTGTCATCGCAATATAGAGAAATGAGATAGAATTTCATTATCACGAAAGTTATGGACAACTTCCTCAAGAGAGAATGGAGCACCAAAAGGTGTCTTTTCTTGTAGTACTATATTGACTTGATCATATACTATTCCCTCCGTTTGAAATTATTTGCCGCAGAAATGAATAAAAATAGATGTACTAAGAACCAAAATACGTTTAGATACACCTATTTCTCCCACAAGTAATTTCGGATGGAGAGAGTACTTTCGGTTGATCAATGCTCAGTTGCCGATGACTTATACCTGCACCCTGTGTCACCTACTTTGTTTTTATTTCCACGGTGCTGTCGCCTAAGGTAGTAATAGTTAATTAACCACTTCGACATGATTCGAGGAGTCATTCGCCAGCTGATCCCTTGCTAATCCGGACAAATTTTAGAGGCCGGCCGATGCATAACAAGTTAGTACTAGTACATATAGGATGGGTGTGAACTCAATAGTGCTAAGTTCTTCTACCCTTTTGAGTCTTAAAACATATTGAATCCAAATAACTACCAAATCATTGAGAGAGCATATACGATGGAGAACATGCTCTCTAGTGTAGACATGTTCTGATGTAATGTACATACGAAAACAGTGACATGTGAATCTTGAACTTTGTCAAAATGGTGGCGATCACTGCCATACCTGTCACCGAATATGCTTCTTAAAAAAGGTGGTCAAAATGTATAAGGATATGCTATATGTCACTGGTGTGATGCCCACACGAGCAATGACGTAAACGTAAGTGGAACCAGCAGGCGGTGCGGGCCTGTTAGTTTTTTGGCCTGGTTTTCACCCAGTTCCAACGCGCGGAGGCGCGGGTCGGTCTGTTTGGTTCCACCTTTCTTTTCCTGTTACGCTGCGGTGCAATCTCTCGCCCAGATTTGTGCATGGAGGCAGAGGATGGCCAGATTCAACTTGGTTCGCCCAGGTCCTGCGTGCGGTGGTGTGGACCGGTCAGGGTGGCGTGAGCTCGCTGGTTTCTGCGTGCCGCGGTGATGATCTTCGTGTTTGGGTTGATCTTGTTTTGCCGGATGGCGCTTGGTTGGTCCCAGATCCTGGATGGTTGGTAGAAGACTCGGCTCTAGATGAAAATCCTGCATTGACTTTGTCGATGCCGACGGTAATGGCATCTATGGATGTCGTCTTCTTCCTTGGAAGTATCGTTGTAGAGCTTGTTGTTCTTCCTACCACATGGCTTGGGTCTCCGGGTAAAAACCTAAAATCTGGCTTTGTTAGATCAGGTGACGGTGATGTCCTCGATATCACTTCCTCCTTTGAGGCATCATCTTGGAGACCTTGGCGATAGATTTCGATGGTGTGCACGGTTGCTGGTGGAGCTTGGGGTTGTGGTGGTGCCGGAAGGATATTTTCTTTCTTTCTTCTTTCTTTGATCAATGAATTTGACAGTTCTCCTCCGACTTCAAAAAAAAAGGAACGCTCGAATCGACGCGTTGCCCAGATTTGGCGTACAGTGCTGTGAGCCTCTTTCAACTGGTGACCAACACATATGTATCACACATGCACCACTTTATTATGATTTTCTCTGCTCCTCCCCTCCCCCCCCCCACATGCTAGCTTATCACCCGGCTATGACCGGGCCGACCTTCACTTTCTTGCCGACACATGGAAACTACAACTAACTAGGTTCCACGCGTTGGTACCTACTGTGCATCGATGGATGCCGAGTCCAAAAGAGAAACAGGAAATGATTTATTGTCATAAAAAGTTACAGGCAGATTCACCAAGAGGGAATGGACATTGTTAAAAAGTGATTTTGCTTGCATTGACTTGAATATATGCATAACACCATGAAAAAGGCCTGAAGTTCATTAGCACCAAAAGTTGGTGGGCAAGGTAGCCCGAGCACTAAAAAACGAGCTAATTGACCGTACATTGCAATAGGGGCGTACATCCAGATTCTAGTGGTTCAACATTAATCGTGTCTGACATATATGTTACACCCACCATATTCTAGATTTTGTTAAGATTTGATTTGATTTAGATATGGGTAGGGGAAGGCAAGCAAATTTTGACTTAGTTGGTAAGATTTTATTTAATTTGATTGAGTTAATGCAGCAAATGATTTTATAAGATTTCATGACGGTAATACATAACATGGTTTCTGGTAGGATAAGAAAATGAAATCACCGATTTGGTTTACATTATTCAAAACTAGGGGGAGAGGGGTGGTGTGGGTGACGAGATCACATTTGATGACGTACAAACACCAACTCCCTTTAACAATAGAGATACATGACACCGTGGTTACAGGCAGTAGTACTATTTCTGATTAATCAATGGTCAATCAGTTGCTGATGACTTGTACCTCCAGTCGATAGTATCACCTACCTTAGTTTTCTTCTTCTTTGTAACTCTCTCGAAGTATCTGCTCCACCGTAGTTAATTAATCAATTGACATGCATGGTTCGAGGATGTTATTCGCCAGCTGATCCTTTCCTAATCCGGACAAATTTCCGAGGCTGGCCGATGCATAGCTAGTTAGTACAGTACATGTGTGAACTCAATAGTGCTAACTTGGTTTGTGAAGGTTGATTAATACCCAATTGACTGAGAGAGCATATACGATGGAGCAGATGCTCTCTAGTGTACACATGTACATACGAAAACGGTGACATGTGACTCCTGGACCTCTGTCAATGGTGGTGATCACTGCCATACTTGTCACCGAATATGCATCTTAAAAAAAGTAGCCCAAATGTACAAGGGTACTCTGTATGTCAGTGACGCGATGCCCCACGCGAGTAATGCCATAAACGTAGGTGGAACCAGCAGATGTGTTGTACTCTACAGTATTGCTCGTGCATTGCATGTGCCACTTTTTTGAAAACGGATGCATGTGCCACTTTGCAAGCTGCATCTCTCACCGGGAAATAGAAAAGGAAGCTAGCTGCTAGGTCAACAATTTCTCAGTCATCTTCTACTGGAGATACTCCACATGACATCATGGCAGATCTACAGCGCTGAATTTGTACGTACGGGCCAGTACAAATAAAACCCGAGCGACTAGTATAGAATCTGCACATCAGGTGCAAAAATAGAAAAATGATTCTGGACCGTTGGATTTGGGGCGTATGGCACAGATCGGAGCGGAGGGGTCTGTACTCATAAGTATATAATTTTGTGCAAAAATGTCCCTTCGCTCCCAACTAATCTGCTTCAGGTCCTTCTTCTTCAAACGACTGATCTCCCTAGCCCTCCTGTTCCCCTATCGCTCGTCGACGGTGGCGGCTGCACAGATCTGGTGCTTACCTGGTGGACGACGACTATTCCCACGGCAGTTGCTCTGTGCCTCCTCCCCCTCCCACTCCGGCTTCCAGGTCTCTTGGCTCCATCCACCGAGCATCCCGACGACGCGCTGCAAATCCTCGTCAGGGACCGGGCCGCCGCCGCCACGGTCTCCCCCACCCCAATGACCATGGGCGCCCCACCCGCTCAGCTGCCCATCAGTACCTTAACGGAGTCATGCTGATAGTGCTCGAGTGGGCGGTGGTGCCTCCACAGTTGCCTCCTCCCCGGTACTCCTAGATCCAGCAGTATCTCACCGTAGGCAAAGCTGGTGGTGCTCGATCTGCTCGCCTCCTTCGCCCCGCAGGCTCAGCATCAAGGTCAGCACCGTTTCTCCCACTCCCCTCCCCCTCTCCCTCCTACCAGTGAACAACTTGGATGGCTTTGACTGGTTTCATTATAGTTTAAACAAAGCATGCTGTTTGTTGTTGTATGATATCCAAAAGCACATTGGTCTGAAGATTGCACATTGTCAACAAGTGTCATCATAGCTCATATTTGTACTGTGATATGTTCAGGAAGTAGCGTATCCATCGCTTTCACATGACTAGGCAACCACAACCCCTTTCAGAAGACTCAAAATCACATCAAGCTTGATTAGAATTCATCTCCCATTCACATTTTCTATCTCTGTTTCAAACAGCGGACCTATACAACTCTCTCTTGTGTGCTTCAAGGCCTGATTGGAACGTAGTTTTTCTGCCGAAAATAAAATGGGCAGCCTTTAATTACGTGATTGGTTAGTTGTTTCAGGTCGTATTTGTTTTACACCGGTTTTGCTAAATACACCTATATTCCGCCGATTTTGAAAACACTGCTCCGTCCGTCGTTTCTACCCGGCATTCATCTCTCTCTATCGATCGACAGTACGAGCAGACGCGTCGCCGGTATTGAAGCAAGATTTTTTTTACGAATCTCTAGTCTCTACATACAAGAGCAGAAAATGGTTCTCTTCCATGTATTTGACTCATGTTTTGTTGCTTTGGATCTGTGTGCGGATGTGCCTTTGTGACATCTTAATATATTTATTTGTTTGTTGCTGTTAGAGTTTCAGTTTTCTTTTATTAGTACCAAAATTCGTGGGCAGCAATAAGAAAGTGCTGGCATTGCAATGTCATATCAGTCCTCTAGAAAAGTGTTCCTTTTAAGTTTTAACCATGCATTTTTTTAAAGTAATGCTTGGTGCCCAATGGAATCAATCAGAATAAGAACTTCAGTGCAATGAAGGATAAATCATTTTTTGTTTCAGCGCCTCCCCGTGCTTGTGATGGATTGGTCGATTATCTGTTAGCTTCTGCATAACAAAATGAAGGACTGGATGTTAAGCTTAACATATCATCTCTCTAGTTAGACAATCAAGGTGGTAAAAATAATTTGGGGAATAAGTATTTTTTTTCTGCTAGCAGTGAGCAGATATGTTCCTGCTAGTACAATGTATTGTTGATGCATATTCATTTGATTAGCTCATGAGCAAATACTTTAGGTACCCTTGCAAACTGAATGATTTGTTTGGTGTCATCATTTCCTGAACATGAAGATTGAAGAGCAAGGAGCACTATAACTGGAGACAAAGGGAATATATTTTTCTTTCATGTGCTATCAAGATAACAAACCTGATGCAAGTTTTGGTAGCAATGTTTATTCAGCGGGCATCACTTCAGTCCATACTCGGGGCTCGCTGTTCATGTACTACAAAATGACCATGTCATGTTTTATACTACCACGTGATATATATATGTATGCCTTTTGTGTACCCGAATTAAGATAGATGACATGCACTTAAATATTTCTGCCCAGGATGATCCACTTAGACATGTATTCAGAAATTTGTGCTTGACATGTATTCTCATATCTGTGTTTGGGGTGGTCCAGCTTGGGATGAAGTAGGAACAGATTCAGATTGGCTTAGCCATATTAAGTTTTCTTGCATAATCCGTGATCTAGTACAAGCAAATATTGTACAATTTGGGCATCAACTATGTGAAGACTTGAACTTAGGATCAAACGATTGGATATGAGAAAGTTGGGGATCTTACTGCAAAAGTCATGTTTTACATCTAACTGGTAGTAGGGGGGTTTTCGTGAAATGTACCATAAGTTGTCTGGGATGCCTCCACTCCAATCTGTGCCGTCCATGTTTAATCCAACAGCCCAGGTTTCTTTTTTCTATTCTTTCACTGTAAGCTCAGCTTTTATACTAGTTGCTCCCGCATCTTTCCCCACACTGTTTTGCATGTAGCCAGGTGTTGGATGTGAAGATTCTCAAAAAAAAGGTGTCTGATGTGAAAGAAACTACTCTCACAATCCGAGTTTTAAAGGCCAGCCGGCCTGGACCCGCATATATTGCATATATATAAGAATTCCCAATTCCGGCAGTAACTTCTTTGTTTACTAAAAAAGATTTCGTCCCGCTTTATATGTAAAGCAACAACCAACATCCGGGCCGATACAAACCACAACACACCACACCAACACACACTCAAAGCCAGATACATAAGTGCCAAGGACCTGCAACAACAACACACCGAACGACTCGAAGTAGACTAAAGAATGACTATAAGCAACACTATGGAGCCGCTGGAGCCCTTCCCGGTGAGGACACTGCGAAGAGGTGAAGTTAAGAGTCGACGAACCGTGAGCTCCAAAACGGTGCCTTTAGGAAGGACACAACACCAAAGTGCCGCCACCGCTCGATCCAATGATCTAGATTTTCATCCGGAGCACGGCGAAGAGAAATGAGCAACCACAACAGAGACTTCAGGAAGATGACGACGCCCATGGGTGCCGCCTCCGTCGGCCTGGCCAAAGCCAGGCAGGATTTTCACCCCAGCAATCATACTCCACCCACGCTCAAGGTGCGCCAGGCACAAGACCCAAACGACACACCACCATAGAACATCAACCTGCCAGCCACCACACCGCCCACGCGGCCATGACCGCTAGCCGCCCGCACCTGAGTCGTGAGCTCAGCCCACGAGCACCGCAACTCCCGCCACCCAGGCCACCGCCCAGGAAAGAAGACAACCCATAGGTCCTTCAAGCTGCGAGCGGTGAACCGTACGGCTTGCTCCGACCGTGGACAGAGCCGCCGCCGAGCGGAACAACCAGACTGATCGGGGAGCCACCAGGTCGAAGAAGAGGTGAAGTGGGAGCGGACCACGTCAACGCTCAACACCCCTGCCGGTGATGGGTGGCCCAACCGCATCAGAGCTACCTATCACACCCACCACCTCTTCCAAACGCCACCTTGACGCCCAACCTCTGCTCCGGCCTGAATCTGCATCTGGCAATGACCGGCCGCCCGCACAGCAACGCGGGGATCGCCGGATCGGCCATAGCTGAAGCCGAAGACAACCAACTGGGGCATCCACACAGGCCACCTACGAACGAACGGACGCCGAACCTTACTCTAGCCGTCGCCGCAACGCCGGCCCGACCAAGCACTGTGAGGCCACCACGTCGTAGCCCACGACCACGCCGGGCCGCTGCCTCCACTTCGCGCCGCTTGCCCACCCCAGCTGGAAGGATCCAGCTGCAGCGGGCACCGCGCACAACCCACATTGTCCACCTGCGACCGCCGCCGCCGGCCTACACCGCCCGCAACCGCGCCGCCCGCCGCCGCCAACCGCCAGATATGCGTCCGCCACAACCGCAGGCACGCCCCCCACTTCGCAGCTAGCAATGCCACCCAAAGCACAGAGCGCCACCGTCGGAGAGCTTCTGCTACGCCTCCACCCCCCGCAACTGCATGGAGTCCCGACCCAGCGACGCCGGCGCGCACCGATGCCCCTGCGCGAGGAGGCGAGAAGTCCCGCTGCCACCGAAGCTTGCTGGGCTTCGCCCAGCCGCGTCCCCTGGCAGCGGCGAGGAGGAGGAGGGCCGGGAGGGGAGAGACGGGCTGCGACGGCTAGGGATCCTCCCCGTCGCCCACGGGCGCGACAAGGGAGGGAGAGGATAAGGTCCTTCACTGCTGCTGATGTAGATAACTCCTTTGTTTATTGACACGTGGATTGGCTTTTGTTGTTGGTGCAGCCCTGGTTTTCAGCCGGTTTTTTGTTTTGGCCCGGTTTCACCAGTTCACCGTTTTGCCATGTGTTCATCTGTCTATGCCCCTTCGTGAAGCTGCTTTCAGGTCCCTACGCAATGTTGCATCTTCCTCCCCCTCCCCCTCAATCCTCATCCTTCGCTGCTTTCCTCTCCCAATGGTATTGCACATGGTGCACCAGGATGTACAACCGGCCGCGTGGCCGTGCCGACCTCCCCCTCCCCCCTTGCGGCGCCAACATGAAGTTGGCAGGACCTCGCGATGAGCCGGCCTCGTGGTTGTGCTTGCCACGCTTACCACCTTTGTTGAAGAAGCCCATGGCTACGATGGCGGACTAGGGCTTGTTTAGGCCGACCAAGGAGCACACATGGCCAGATGTGGACTGGAGTGGGGAGGAAAAGTGGATGAGGCTTCCCCACCCCCACACCGCACGCTGCCGTGCAGGCCTGAGGTGAGTGGGTGGCATTGATTACGACCGCGGTGGTGGTCGGGTGGCTGACAGACAGGCCCGAGGGGGACACCGAGAGGACGCGCAGCGTGTCCGTCTCATGTCAGCGTGGATTCAAATTAGGCCCAAAGATGGGTCGGAAATGCGTCCAGATAGATAGCGAGCGAACGTGATTTGGCTTTGCATCTGCGTGTTGGGCCGGCGTTTCTGTTTGTTTCAAACTAAGCAAACACGCGCGGACCAAGTGCGTCGGCGCGTTGGAGTTGCCGTAGTGCTTTGTGAAATAAAGAGGATGTTATGCCATATTAGGATAAATCATGAGCAAAGGTCAACGTAGTAAGCAAAGATGCATATGCAATGTGCACTAGTGTCCCCATCAAAAAGTCAAGGGTCAATGTAGTTATGCACTGCATAGTCCTTATACTTTTGACAATAACAAACTTTACAACTAGAAAAATATTGTAGCAGTCCCATGCCGAAAGATGCCGTGTTTTTCTATTTTGCGAAGAGTGCGTGTTCATTTTTTTGAGAAATTTCGATGAGCTTTGTTAATTAATTGGTACTGAGAACATTTGGCGGGATCTAGACTTTCCCACAGACCAACACTAATCTTCTTTGCGTGCTTTGTTCCGGTCATAGCTACCGGTTCCATGCCGTTACGCCTGGCGGTATCTAGACTATTCCGACATACCAACACTAGTCTTTTGTTTGTGCTTTGTTCTCATCGTGCACATCTGAGAGCTACTTCCCGGTCGGTCATCCATCCTTAAATCCCTCCAAGCCAAACATGCTTAATTTTGGAGTTCTTTGTGAAGGAGCTCCTGAAAAAAAAATTCTTACTAATATGAGTAGTCTATCATTCCTATTAAGTCAGGATCTCACATATGACCCCACTCAAATGAACTGACATCCTCGTCGGCCCATCAGGATGATTTCCTCTTGGCACATGTATCTGCGTCCACGCCGGCGCATGTCCGATGCAGTGTGCCACAATGAGCCACACGCGCCATGCGCCACATGCTCACGCACCTGACCCATTCATGCTCGTGTAACAACGTGGGTTGGCCTGATACCAATTGTAACGCCCTGGTCATAGCCATGGTTCCACGCCTGGCGGGATCTAGACTATCCCCACAGACCAACCGTCTTTTCTGCGCACTTTGTCCTCACTCGTGCGCACCCGAAAGCAACATTTCCCGGTTGGTCATCTATCCTCAAATCTCTCCAAGCCGAGCACACTGTACATTGAAGTTCTTTGCGAATGAGCTCCCGAAAAAGAAGAAATTCCTTGTTAATATGAGTAGTATATCGTTCCTATTAGCCAAGCTCTCATAATCTAGTATTACACTGGGATCATGAGAGTGACCCATCCAGAGATGGTGTCCCTGATCTGAACCAACTGCATGCCTAGCTAGACTACGAGACTCAATATTCGAGTTTCTAGACTCATGAACAAAATTACATGAAAGTGTGTTGAACAGTACTCCCTGACCAGTTTTCTTCCATTTTGAGATGATCCTAGGCCGGTTTGGTAATAGTGGTGACGTACAAGCAATTATGTGCTATTCTCTAGGTCGCCTGGGCCCACACTTCATTCGAATTCGAAAGGGGAAAAAAGTGAGTGGAAATGTTTGCTTGTTTTGGCGCTCATGTTTTTTTATAGGGATGTTTTGGGGCTCACGTAAAATCAATGGATAGGCCGGGCCGCCAGTTTCTGCCTACAAACCAACAAGCAATATTTTGTCAGGGCCTTAAGCACTCCTGACAGTTCATTTTGCAACTTGACGCACATCCCCTTCCACTCTAGACCGGCGTATTTTTACTTCTTTGGTTTCTCCGTTTAAATCCTCAGGGTTGGCCTATTCGAATTCGAAAGGAGAAAATCAACAGATTTTTCATAGGGAAGTTTTGGGGCTCTGGTAAAATCAACGGATGGGCGGGCAACCAGTTTCTACTTGCCAACCAACAAGCAATATTTTGTCACAGCCTTAAGCGCCCCTTACAGTTCACTTTGCAACCTGGTGCACACCCCCTTCCACTCGGTGCCGACCCATTTTTACTTTTTTTCTTCGTTTAAATCCTCAGAAAAGGTGTGCACAACGTGATTCAAACCACGATGCTCCAGTTTTAACACCGAGCGAGCACTGGCCGAGTCGCCCACCACACCCGATATGCTAGATTCCTTTATTATTATTAAAATGCAACCCAAAAAAACGCAGCAGTTTTCCTATTTGTTTCTTTTCCCTTATTATTTTTATATTTATTCTCTTAAATGCGTGAACTTTTCAAATTTGTGTCAATACTAATGAAAATTTTCTTCAAAATCGATGAATTTTTTCAAAAGTGATGAAGTTCTTCTAAAATTTGTGAACCTATATTTTGAAAAAAATGAACTTTTTTAATTTGTGAACTTTTTTCAAAATTGATGAAACTTTTTTCAAAGGAATGAACTTTTTCAAATTGATGAATTTTTTATAAAAAGTGATGAACTTTTGTTTTCAAAACTGATAAACATTTTTTTAAAAATTATTAAGCTTTTTTCAAATGAGTTAACTTTTTTAAATATCATGATCTTTTTTGAATACATGAACTTTTTTATAATTCGTGAACTTTTTTGAATATGGCACCTTTTTTTGCATGTTCATGAACTTTTTCCGAAATTTATGAATTTTAAACATTTTTTCACTTTTTCTTAAAGAAAATCACGTATGAGCGGCTATAGTTATTCTTAAACAATGAGCGCTTCCCTCGGTGACTTGCAATGGAATGCTCCAGTGGTTATCCAAACACCTGCAGGAATGTAGGGCGTGATTTTGATTCTTCCAGCAGCTTCTTATTTTGGTGTTTTTTAATGATGCAATACATTCCTTGCGTTGCGCCTTCATGAGCCCGCCCACTAGGCGTTGCAGTGAGCACCAGTAGTATTCCACGGCGCTAATGGCGCAAAATATGAGCTGCCTACGGAAATTTCGTCACAACTAAATCTCGCTTCTCGCCTGGTTTTCCTCCACTTGCAGCTACTAGGCCGGGCCGGTGCCGTCTTTCTTTCCAGCTGTTTGATCGATCGAGACGCTCGCTCGTGCTCGCTGGCCAGTTCTGTTTGGCGAGTAGGTCACTAGTTAGGGACCTAGTGCATACCCCCACAACCCCCGGGCAGTTTCCCACTATGTATAAATTGAGAAGGCCCAACTTGCTCGCTTCCGGTTTTGGGAAGGTTCTATAACCTTCACAAACCAAGTTTTTCAGGTATTTTACCTTTGGTAATTTCTTTATTTTCTTTCCTGCCTTTCTTTTTTCTATTTTATTTTTCTGTTTTTCATGTTTTTTTATATTTTATTTTATATATTTACTTACTTTTCCAATTTTTCTTTTTCTTTATCATTTTGCCAAGATCTTTTCGAATTCTTGAATATATTTTTTGAAATTGTGGACATTTTCTGGGATCCTGAACTTTATGGAATTCATGAAGATATCAATGAAATTTTGAATGTTTTTGAAACTCTTCAACTTTTTTTGAAATCGGTGACCATTTTTTGAGGCCACGATCATCTTTTGGAGTTTGGGATTTTTTTAGAAATTCATGTACATTTTTTTAGAATTTTTTTGTAAATGCATGACATTTTTGAATGCATTATTAATTTTCATTTCTTGAACTCTTTTTGTAATTCATAAACATTTTTTTAAGTTGGTGATTTTTTAAATAAGTTCATGACCATGCTTTTGAATTTGTAAACATTTTGTTCAAATTAATAAATATTTTTTGAATACACAAAAGTTATTTAAAACTATGAGCATTTTTTTATTTTGAACATTTAGTTTCAAAATCATTAATTTTTGAATATGTAAAGAGAGTATGCGCTGGCTGGTTAACCAGCGCGTAGGGCTCTATATAGGAGGTCCCCTAGACGCCCGCTTCTTCCATTTTTTTTTTCATGTTGTTTATCGGTTTTCTAAATTTCTACATTGCTTTTATCTACTTTCCATTTTTATCAGTTTTCTTTGTTTCTTTCATGATTTTAAGTAGTTTATTCTTTTGTTTATTTTTTCTTGCTCAGTTTTCATCCTTTCTTTTGCTTTTTGTTTCTTTCTTGGTGTTCATCAGTTTTCCTTATTACTTTCTTAGTTTTCACTGTTTTCATTTTTTTGAATTTGTTTTTGTTGGTTTTTATTTTATTTTCTTGTTTTATTTCTCTATTTTATTGGGTTTAATTGGTTTTAATCAATTTCTTTCTTGTTCAACACATGTCAACTTTTTCATTACACATTCAACATTTTTTCTATACATCTGAAACAAATTTTATGCACATGTTTAACATTTTTATATACATGATTAACATCTTTCTAAACTTATATTTTGTTTAATCGTGTGTTTGAAATATTTTTTGATACACGTTTGAATGCACGGTCAATATTTTCAAATACATGGTGATCATTCTTTAATGGTAATAACCTCTTTTGTATACAGCAGAAACCTTTATCTATATATGTTTAACCATTTTGAAATACAGAATTAAGTACTTAAAAATATAATTTTTGTATATCTACTTTGTTTAATGTATGTTCTATATTTCAGGAACATATTTTTATACACGTTTAATTCTTTTAAAATACATTATAAACATTTTTCATACATTTTATTTTATTTTGTATACATGACAAAGAATTTTACTGTACACAGTTAACAATTTTAAATGCTTGATTAACATATTTAAATATATCATTAACATTTAGGAAAAAGTCCATTTTACTACCCTGAATAAAGTTGGTGGTTCACATTACCCCCTCATCTATTTTTCTGTTCCTTTGACCCCCTAAACAAACCCATACCGGATGAAAGACCCCCTGGGTGGTTTGTCACCACTAGCTGCTGATGTGGTATTGGTCAAACGGTGGTTTTGACCTGTGGGTGGGCCTACCTTGTCAGGTGCGGCTGAGATTGACGGGTGGGGCCTAGAGGAGGCGGGCCCACCTAGCAGGTCTGTCTCCTTCACCTGTTGCTCGCCCGCGGGACAGAGAGGAGCTCGGGCGCTCGTCTCGGTGGCACTGGCCACCCCCGGCGGAGCTACGACCATCGGAGTGACCCCTATGATGCGGCGCGTCCTCCCATCCGGTTCATGAAGTCTAGGAACAACAGGGGCCACGGCGGGGTCGGGCAGGGCGGTCGGCGGCGTCGGCTGATGATGGGCATGGCGGCATCAGCAGAGGCCAAGGGGGGATGGGGAGATGGCAGGGACGGCGGGTGCATCGGAGCAGGCCGGTGCACTGGTTGTCGTGTTCGACGGCAGCAGCGGGCAGCGGAGCATGGCCATGCAGGGAGAGGTCCTCGGGGGCATGTGGCTCCAAATGGACTAGCCCGTCAGCTTTAGGGGAGCGCCATGGTGCCTGGGAACCAGAAGAGGAGAATCAGGGGTCACTAGAGGATGAGATCAAGGAGGCGGCGCTCGATGTCGGGGGCGGGGAAGAAGATATGGGCAAGGGCGATTTACAGCGATTCATACTAATTCCTTTGGCAGGAATGTGTAGTGGATCAAGGCGAAGCTCTCGGACAAGGTTTCACATCGAGGAGGAGGCGCTGGCCGCGCGGAAAAATAACTATTGCGGGCGCCAGAGCTTGGCCATGCGGGAAGAGGTCCTTGGGGACGCGCTGCTCCAGATGGACGGGATGATTAGCTTCAGGGGAGCACGATGGTGCTCGGGAAGACGGGGAGGAGAATCAGGGGTCACCGGACGAAGAGATCGAGGTGGCAGTGGTCGATGCCTGAGGCAAGGAAGAAGACATGGGTGACGGTGATTTGCGGCGACCCAAAGAAATTTATTTTCCAAGAATGTATAGCTGAGCGAGGTGAAACTCTTGGACAAGATTTCAACATGAGGACGAGGCGCTAGCCACGCGGACGAAGAACGACAGCACCATCGGCATGAACTGAGCGCCGGCTGCGCTCTTCACCTGACCACAGGGCCCCGTTGGTCAACAAACCACTTTGACAATGTCCACGTCAGCAAACCACCTAATAAAATCCGCCCAAGACTATTTCTGAACGGTATTGGATAGATCAGGGGGTTAAGTGAACCAAAAAAAATTCAAGGGGTTATGCGAACAACCCATTTTATTCAGGGGAGTAAAATGGACTTTTTTTCTAACATTTATGAACTGCTTGATGATTATTTTTTAAATACATGATCAACTTTTTTCATTGACACTGTATATTTTTTGTATAAGTTTTTTGCAGACATAAGAAATATTTTTCCTATACAAATTTCACAATTTTCGAATACTTTATTTACATTTTTGATAGTTTTAAGCAAAGTACTCCCTCCGTCCCAAAATTTTTGGCTTACATTTGTCTAAATACGGATGTATCAAGTCACGGTTTAGTATTAGATACATCCGTATCTAGACAAATCTAAGACAAGAATTTTGGGACGGAGGGAGTATATATTTAGAATATTTGGAAGTATAAACAAAATTAAAAGGGCAAAAAAAAATGAAAGAAAAACTAGGCTCTGTCCTATGTCCTCCCGCGCAATTCCTTCCCATTTGGACAGATGCCTGATGTGAGTGCATGCTAGGTCTCGCTCTGAGCGAGAGATAATGCTTCCTATAAAATATGTTGACCAGGCTGGGAAATAAACCACTAGAGCCACCCAGAAAACCTGGTTCAATGAAAAGCCCATCTTAGACCTCCTTTGGTTTGAAATTCCGTAGGATATGATTTCTATAGGAAAATTCTTTAGAGCCCTTTTGTTTGTAGAAATAGTATACGGAGGAATTCTTTTTATCCTTCACATTTCATAGAAAATAAACATTAGCTCAGAGTCAATGGATTTTTTTAATAATGTGAATCAAAGGACATCTTCTGTTCTATTACTATTCATAGGATTTGAGATACGTGCCATCTCAGTTCCTATAACTTTTCTATTCCTATTAGTTTTCTACCCTATAAACCAAAGGAGGCCATAACGTACGAATTTCCAAATCGTTGTTTAGAGACTCTTTTGGTGTGCAGGAACCGAACTGTTCTCTACGAAATTCTTACATCTTCTATTCGACTTGCTGAGTGTTTCCTGTGAAATACCACCAGCAAATTTCTTGACTAGACACTATAGCACAAAATATCCAGGATCAGACTGTATATATGAACACTCTCCAGTACAAAATACCACTCGGAAAAACAGTTTAACTTGAGCAGACTACTCATGGCGGAAACAGGACCAAAGCCACGGTGATCTGCATACTACAAGACCCAACCTGAATCTCCTGGAGGTTCACGCCTTGTCTCTTTGGTTTGAAAACCGCCTCACCTCTCTGGATGAAACCCCGTTCCTCGTCAACTGGACATGCCACCACGGAAACCTTGAGCATCCCCTCGATGTAGACCGGGACGACGCGGCGCTGGAGCTTGACCACGCCGCCAGAGTCGGCGGGCAACACCCTGTCATGTCTGGAGTCAAGCAGCTCGACTTCCAGGCCATCGTTGCTGCCGGTGCCGGCAGTGAACACGCCTCGGAAACCATCCGGCCACGACCCGCGGGTGATTTTGATGCGGACCGTGGCCTCCACGGAGCGATTAATGTGACTGGATTTTAGTTCAAGTGTGCTGAGCCTGCTAGGGTAAACGCCTGCGAGACATAATCCCGTCCTGTATCTCAGGACCAGATCGCTCAAATCTCTTTCCTCGGATCTAGTTCTTGTGGCACCCTTCACCTTGAGCGAGACCTCGATGTATGAAAGGTCCCTCGACACAGCAATGGCACGACTAGGTTCATGAGCAGAGCAATGGATCTAGTCAATGCTAGGTACGGATCCTGCATGGGAATGACAATTATTCATGTAAATATTAATATTAAGACTATCTTCAACAGCAGAGCAAAAAATGAAACTTGCCAACCAACAAATTTTGGTACTTGCGACCAAAAACAGTAAACCTAACACTACATGGCGACCAAATTATTTTTTTTTGAACCGGGCATTACCCTTTTCCATTACTTTGACATAACGGAAATACAAAGTCCAAGTTTTAAGGAAACTGGAAAGGGGAAAGCGAGTTCAAGACACCACTGGGAAACCCACTGCAGGCACTCGTCATCGAGCAGCTCACCATGGGGCGAAAACCCAGTGCCATCTAAAACCACCTATCCTAACCAGAGCAGAAACGAGAAATCCGAAGGTAGTCTCCAAACTAAGGGGGAATGGCTCACATATGAGCATCAGGCAAAGCCCACGCAGGGGCAAAAGCATCAACTTAAACAGTACTAGGAATGTAGTAGCAACAGGAGACGCAGGTGAAGGCAGAATCAACGGCCGCATCCTCAGTCCATCGCCGTTCTAGCTGGGGCCGCGCAAATCCTCATCATGGCAGCTGTGTTGGTCTTGAGCATCTTAGCGCCGCGCTGCATCGCCTCACGATCAGCTCCCTCCATCAGACCTGCCCAATAGTTCATGTAACCACATGCAGAGAAAACCACATCAAAAGGAGTTCTCAGTTTTTTGCATTCGAAAGTGGCCCGATTGCGACAAATCCACATGGCCCAGCAAATCGCAGCCAGGCCGAAAGTATAGAATTTAGCACCATCAGGTAAAAAAGTATAGCACCAGGAGAAATACTGCCATAGGTTATCAGGGCACAAATCTGTGCCAAACACGCAACCCACCGTCCTCCAAACCACCCTCGCAACTGGGCAGGTGAAGAAGAGGTGTTGAGAGGTTTCCCTATTCTGACAGAAGGAGCACTTTGGGTTACCAGCCCATTTACGTCTTGAGAAGCGCTTCGGTAGACCCCCCTCACAAAATGTATAAAGGGCAATATAGACCTTTGACATACCGTACACCACCGGATATGTACGACTGTACATTAGCGTAGACGTCAATACAGTGTTAGTTGCTCCTTAGATGGGCCTGGCCCATTTAGGTTTTTTCTTCTTTCTTTTCAGTATTTAACTACAAAAAAATAGAAGTTGAGCTTCGCAGGATTCGAACCCAGACTGTCAACATCTAGTAGTGTAACCACTGCGATACTTCGACTGTCTTGCAATTGAGCTTCTTTCCCACTTCTTATCCGAATATATAACGCTAATAAAAAAGCATGTGTTTCCCACCTGATTTTCTTCAGTTTAGCCCTTGCTCTTTGTTTTTTTATATATTTTTCATTTTCCTTATTTCTTTCTATTTTTGTTTTCATTTTTTTAACTCACGGAACCTTTTAAAATTCTTTAACTTTTTAATATTTATGATTTTTTTTAATGAACTTTTCCCAAACTCATGTCCTTTTTCCAAACTCATGATTTTTTTCGAGTCTGCAATTTTATTTAAAATTCATGAACTTTTTTGAGTCTGTGATTTTATTTCAAATTTGTGATTTTCTTAGAAAAAAATCATGAGCACATGGAACTTTTTCAGTGGTTTCATGCTTGTAACCAAACACATCGTCTACAATCTGGTACGTTCGGGTAGGCCGGAAAGGCATGTTTTGAACCCCCTTTTTTTACCTCCTCCAAACGCACCCAATTTTTTTCCACACCTTGGCATCACCATGCCCAACATGCATGCCAAGTTTCCTTGGTCTTCGACATTTCATGCATTTTCTAGGTTTTCCCGTTGGAAAAATCCTAAACACTGGCCCGGACGTGACGCAACGTGCGTTTGGTATCCGAATTCGTTCAAATTTTGCAGGGGGGGGGGGGAGCTTTGGCATGCCCAACTACTGGCAAAATTTGGTGTCATTTCATGGTTGCAACCAAACACAATGTGTATAATCTGGTATGTTCGGGTAGACCGGAAGGGCAAGTCTCGAACCACTTTTCTTTTCACCTCCTTCGAACACGCCCAAATTGTTTGCACACCTTGGCATCACCATGGCCAGCATGCACGCCAAGTTTTGTTGGTTTCTGACATTCTATGCCTTTTCTAGGTTTTTCCGGTGAAAAAACTCTAAAACACAGGCCGGACGAGACGCAATGTTTGTTCGGTGTCCGAATTCATTCAAATTTTGCATGACGGACAAACTTGGGCATGCCCAACCGCTGGCAAAATTTGGTGTCATACCATGCTTGCAACCTAAACACACCGTGTACAACCTTGTACGTTTGGGTAGGCCGGAAGGGCAAGTCTTGAACCTTTTTTTCAGCTCCTCCGAACGCACCCAAATTTTTCCTCACATTGGCATTACCATGGACAGCATGCATGCCAAGTTTTGTTAGTTTCAGACATTCTATGCTTTTTCTAGGGGTTTCCCGGGGAAAAACCCTAAAATATAGGCCGGACGTGACGCAACGTGCATTCGGTGTCCGAAATCATTCAAATTTTGTGTGGGGGAGAACCTTGGGCATGCCCAACTGCTGGCAACATTGGTGTCATTCCATGCTTGCAACCAAACATACCGTGTACAGCCTGGTGCGTTCGGGTAGGCTGAAAGTGCAACTCTCGAACCATTTTTTCCACCTCCTCCGAAGGCACCCAATTTTTTCTCACACATTAGCATTACCTTGGACATGGTGCATGCCAAGTTTCGTTGGTCTCAGACATTATATGCTTTTTCTAGGGTTTTTCCGATGAAAAACTCTAGAACACAGGCCAGACGTGACGCAACATGCGTTTGGTGTTCGAATTTGTTCATATTTTGCATGGGGGACAACGTTGTGCATGCCCAAATTCTGGAAAATTTTGGTGGTTGACACTTGTACATTTCCTGCTTTTAAATATCACAAGCTGTCGTAGTCAGATGGCAAGCAGCGTAATCAAGACGATGAGGTTACAAAATTTGTTCCCAAGTACAAAAAATATTCTTGATGTCAACAGTTGTTCGCAAATTCAATAAATGTTTGCGGAAATTTAAGAAAATGTTCGCACTTTGAAATGATTCTTCGTAATTTTGAAAAATGTTCATGTTTTCAGTTTAGTCACTTGTTTCAACAAATTTTTCCTTTTCAATGTTTTTTCCTTTGTAAAACAAATGTTTGAGAGTGTTGTGTTTTCATAAAATGTTTTAGTTTTTTTAAATCACAAATTTGAAAATGTTCGCATTTCCTAAAAAATTGTTCCCTATTCCAAAAAATGTTATCATTTTCAGTTTTGTTCCTTTTATGATCCCAAAAAACGTTCACATTCTCACAAAATCTTCTAGTTCTTTTGAAATTATCACAAATTTTTTAATGACTTCGTTTCTAAAAATATTTACGTTTTCCAATAAGAAAATGAGGTCCGAGTTTTTTAAAAATAATTTCGCGGCTTATGGTTCATATAGACTGGGCTACCTTTTTGGACACCCAAATCCCAGTTAGTATAGTGGCTACTGACGTGGTTGAATATTGTGATGTCCCCGGTTCGATTCCTATTGCACATTTTTGGTTTATCTTAATTTTGTGAACTTTTGTTTAAATTTTTGCCACGACCTTTAGTTTCTTAATTAATGATTTGCGCTAGAAGTCTAACATAGCAGATTGGCAGTCCCAGTGGTTAGCACAGCGTGCACATAAACTGGAACGTGCAGGCTTGATTCCCATCACCCTCATTTTTTTCTCGCAATTTTTCTCCCATTGAAAGCGGCGCACCCACAAATGGGCCGGCCCAGGTGAGCCGCCCAGGTGCAAAACGTTGACTTCTTGCCCAGGTAGCATCGTACGTGGACCACTTACCGGAGTTCTCTTCTCTGAAAAATAAAAACTTACCGGAATTACCAGCACAGACTAAGTACTCTGAAAAAAAGACCATCCTGTCTTTTATTATGAAGGGGTATAGGGTAATCTCAGTCATCAATGTGATTAGGGGGTCTACTGAAGCAGAAGTGTTACGTCTTTTCATGACATCACGTGTCAACACCGCATCTTGGAATAGTTGCCATAGGAATATTTGAATCTTGAGAGGCAGTTTGGCTTTCCAAATCCACCTATAATCACATCCAGCGAGGCGACTTTCTAGATGATTATACATAGATTTGGTTGTAAAGCGCTTGTTCTTTCCAAGGTTCCACACAACCTGGTCTGGCTCATCAGAAATCGCCCAGGAATTCACCATGTTTTTCACCTCTCCCATTGCTTTGCAAGCCGAGGGTGTAATCGTCTTCTAAAAAGATCAGGATTCCCCTCGCCCTTGACTTTGGCCACAGTGATCTCTTGGTTGTTACAAATATCATATAACTCTGGAAACTTGTCTCGCAAAGGAGGATTTCCCTCAATATTGTCGATCCACAGCCTAGCCAGGTTGCCAGCTTTCAGATTCACCCCCCTCCCAGCAAAATAGTGTTCTTCAACTTTCATAATGGCTTTCCAGCTCGGCGAGTCACCAAATCTACATCGAACCGAGGCAACAGAGTCTCTCTTCAGATACTTGGCCCGGATAACATCCTGCCAGAGCCCTTGTTGTGTCTCAAGTTTCCACCACCATTTAACTAATAAGCTAATATTATGTTTATGGAGGTCTTTCACCCCCAACCCCCCTTTTTTCTTTGATCTACAAATCCTGGTCCATTTGACAAGGTGATAACGTTTCCTGCCGTTGGTTTCTTGCCAGAAAAACTTTTTCCGATGTTTGTCCAGTTTATAGATCACCATCTTAGGAAGCAAAAACATGGCCATGTAGTAATAGACAATACTAGAGAGAGAAGAGTTCAGGAGAATGAGCCTCCCCCCGATGAAGCAGCATTTCCAATCCAAGTTTCACAGCATTTGAGGAATTTATCATCAACGAAGTTCCAATCCAGGTTACGCAGAGTTGAATAGCTCACAGGGACCCCAAGTATTTCATTGGGAAGTGGCCAGTTTGACAGTTAAAGATATCCGCATAGGTTGCCAGGATGTTGTTGTCTCCACCCACACACATGATTTCACTCTTAAGGAAATTAATCTTTAAGCCAGACATAAGTTCAAAGATGTATAAGAGGAGTTTCAGGTTGACAGCAGCTTCTTCATCATGTTCAAAACAAATAACCGTATCATCGGCGTACAGCAGAACAACAACGCCATTTTCAATGAGGTCTGGGGCCAGCCCAGTTAACATCTTTTCCTTTTGGGCATTACGAATCATCTTAGACAAGTTTTCCACCGCAAGATTAAACAGAAAAGGGGAATGAGGGTCGCCCTGGCGCACCCCTTTGTGGCTTTGGAAGTAAGGCCTAGTCATATTGTTCAATTTGATGCTGACTGTGCCATTACTTAGAATCTTCTTCACCCAACCACACCAGGTATCACCAAAGCCTCTGTTACTATGACATTCAAGGAGAAAGTCCCAGTTAATTTTGTCGTATGCTTTTTCGAAGTCCAACTTCAGAACCACCCCAACTTTCTTTTTATGGTGTGTGTGGTGTAAGATCTCATGGAGGGTGAGGATCCCATCCATGATGTTTCTATGCTTAATGAAAGCATTTTGGTGTTTGCTAATAAGTTTATCAGCAAAGATGGCTACTCTATTATCCATCACTTTATTGATTAGCTTGTATGGGCATCTAAGTAAGCAGATGGGATGGTATTGCTGGATTTTCTTAGCACCATTGGTCTTAGGAATCAGGGTGATCACCCCATAGTCCAGGCGCTCCACATCCAGGGTGTTGTTGTGAAAAGCGTGAAACAAACGCATAATATCTGTTTTAACAAAGTCCCAACAGTGCTTGTAGAATTCAGCTGGGATGCTATCTGGGCCGGGGGCCCTATTGCTATCCATGCCGAACAAAGCCTTTCTGACCTCTTCCTCCGTGAATTCACTGGTCAGAAGTATATTATCCTCCACCGTAAGTTTTTCTTCTTCCGACCAGGTATCCGCAGATAAATGAAAAATATTTCCCCTGGCCGGGCCGAAAAGGTTTTTATAATAAGTCGTGGCATGAGCCAATAGGTTATCTGTGCCCTCAATCACCGTCTCTCCATCCGTGAAGGAGTGGATTGTGTCTTTACGTTTTCTGCCGTTGGCCGCGCGATGAAAGAAGGCTGTATTCTGGTCCCCCTTCAGCAACCACCTCTCATTGGATTGTTGGAGCCAGAAGAGCTCCTCATTAGCTAGGATGCCATCGAGTTCCATCCGCAAGGTTGTTCTGTTATCATAAGTCTCTAGGTCAAGGGGGCCCTCTTCTTCTAAGGTCTCAATCTCTTCCAACTCCTTTTGAATATCTTTTTTTTTCTTTTCTTCGCGTGGCCAAACAAATGGGCGCCCCAACCTTTGAAATACTTTTTCAGCCTTTTGAGCTTGATATTAAGGATGTCAATGGGGTCATCAGAAGCAACTGGTTGCTCCCATATCCTCTTAGCAATAGGATAAAACTCTTCATTTTTAAGCCAACTGAGTTCAAATCTGAACTCACATTGTCGCGTGGGTCTCTGTACAGTCGAATTCGATGACAGTAGGAGAGGATTGTGGTCTGACATGTCCCGTACCAACTTCCGGACAGTAACCAGGGGAGCGACCAATTGTTCTAGAATGTATTTTTTTGATCAAAGGGGAGCCCCCCCGGTTCCATTTTTTATTAAAATGAAACCAGCAGTTCAAAACAGATCTTCTGGTCTAAACCCATGTTCAACATAGCACTAAGAGAATTACAATATAAAGTTTTCAATGCGATAAGCTTCCAGCACAAGAAACTAGGTCAGGAAAAGCCAAACACAGGAACCGGCGAGCATATCAGCTCATGGGGATGAAAACCACATGGATCTCCTCCGCTTTCCTTGGATCATCTTTCACCTGCTCCAGGGTGGCGCGCCCTCCATGTGCCATTCCTTGGATGGTCTTGGACCAGGACAGCTGTTGCAGGTTTTCTTGACATTTCAGTTTGGTTCCAGCTCCAGCGGCGATCGCAATCTCCCCTGCAGATGATCTCTGAATTTTTTCATCTCCCCCTCCGGCAGTTCCTTGTGAGGTTTCACCCAATCCCCTAAATATTGACTTATCTTCTGCCAGACCTGTTTGACAGAAGTCCATTTAGCTCTATTAAACACAATGGAATTTCTAGTGTTCCACAGCCCCCACAGGACCGCAGAAGAAACCAAATTTAAATGAGCAAATTTCTTATTGCAGAGCCAGCAGGCAGCTAGCTCCAAGAAGGAGTGGAAGCTTCTACCAAAGCTTACTCCACTTCTTTCCACATCAACTTAGCTAACACACAATAAAAAAATAAGTGGTGCACCGGTTCTATTTCGCTGCAATGTACACATTCCAGAGGTTTTGGAATGCCTCTTTTCCTCAGGTTATCACAGGTCATAATTTTGTTCTGAGAGAAAAGCCATAGAAACCCCTGTATTCTAGGTGGGACCTTCAGGTCCCACACAGCAGGTGTATAGATGGGTCGATCCCCCTAAAGTTTACAATAGCATATAAAGATTTAGAAGAGTAGATGCCTTTTGATTCATATTGCCAAATCATACTATCTTCCTGGTCAATAAAGGCTATTGATTTAGCAATCGTTTCCAAGTCAAACCATTGATACATAAGCTCTTCATCAAAAATTCCTTCTAAAGGAAATTCTAAGAGTATTCCCATCCCAAGTTTCTGCTATGGTTTTGTTCTTATTATTAGTTATGCAATACAGATCCCAGAATTGTGTGGCAAGAGGAGCATTACCGAACCAGATATCTTCCCAAAATAGGATGGATCTACCATTTCCTACCGACCATTTGTATCCAATCTTAATTGCCTTCATGGCCCACATCACACCCTTCAGAATTGTGATGGGTGTGGGTCATTGCAGCAAAGAATATTTGGTCTCTTAGTATTATATTTGGAGTCAATAACTCTCCTCCATAGGGACCCCTCACTACAAATATATCTTTTTATCCAAGACCCTATCAGGCATATGTTCAAGTCTTGAAGGTTTGGAATCCCCATACCTCCATATTCCTTCTTCATACACAGATACTGCCAATTGGCCAAATGGATTTTTTGATTTCCTTCATCATCACTCCAGAGACAATTAGATAATTGGGAGTTGATCAAGGAAATTGCCCATTTTGGAAATTTAAAGAAAGATAACATATATATATATATATATATATATATATATAGGTATGCTAGCTAGACAGGTTTTAACTAGAGTGACCCTCCCTAATAAGGACAGAGGTTTACCCCTCCAACCAGCCATTCTAGCCAGAAGGGCATCAATAAGAGGTTGCAGATCTTCTCTTCCGAGTTTATCAAAATGCAGTGGGACACCCAAATATTTGATTGGGAACTTTCCTCTAACACAATTGAAAATCTCCAGGAAAGTTTGGATCTCCTCCTCCTCTAAATTGATGGGGACTAATTCACTCTTATGGTAATTAATAGACATACCAGATACTACTTCAAAGCAAGTCAGGGCCCATTTGAGGTTAACAGCCGCCCTATGATCATTATCTACAAAGAGCAGAGTATCATCTACATATTGTAGGCAGGTAACCCCTCCTGGATAGAAATTGGGACATAATCCTTTGATCAACCCTGCTTGAGACCCTTTAACTACCATCTTGGCAAACACATCAACTACTAGATTGAAAGTAAGGGTGAGAAAGGATCCCCTTGTCTTAACCCACTACTAGTAATAAAGAAATCACTCTCAACTCCATTCACCTTGACTCCAAATGAATCCCTGTTGGGTAATACTTTTAATCCAGTTAATCCATTTCCTACCAAAACCTCTCAGTTCAAGGACCTCATAAACAAAATCTAGGTTAACTCTATCATAAGCTTTTTCATAATCTATCTTAAAAATCATCCCTTTCTTACCAGAGGAATGTGTAGTGTGCAGCACTTCATGTGCAGTAACCACACTTTCCAAAATGTACCCCCCCTAATGAATGCAGATTGATTTTCAGAAATCAATTTACCAATAATCAAAGCTAATCTATTAGTTAACACCTTGGTGAAGATCTTAAAACAATAATTAAGGAGGCTGATAGGTCTAAATTTCCTCATCTCTTTAGCTTCCTCTTCTTTAGGGATCAAGGTAATCATGGCAAAATTCAACCTAAAAATGTCTAGGTCATGGTCATACCATGCCTCAAACATAGCCATAAGATCATCTTTAATTATGTCCCAAAAGGTCTGGAAGAACATAAATGGAAGTCCATCAGGGCCAGGGGCCCCATCTGAATAAGATTCAAACACTGCTTGCCTAACTTCTTCTTCAGTAAATCTAGCTTCTAGTTTAATATTATCATCTACAGAAACCTTCTCCCCATTACTGAAGAAGTCTTGTTTCAAAGCAATATTAGGTCTCTATTCAGCTTTAAACAGATTTTTATAGAAATTCAAAGCTATTTTCATCATCTTATCCTGATCAGAGGTGGGACCCTCAGGCCCCTCCAGTACAGAGATCATTTTATCCCTCCTTCTCTGATTAGCCACTGCTTAGAAATAGGCTGTGTCCCTATCTCCTTCTAGAATATCTCTGTCTCTAGATCTTTGTCTAGCTTTAGTCTCTTCTTTGCACCATATATCACTAAGCTCCTTTAAAATCTCCTTCATCCTATCCCTATCAATGTCATTCATCCCATTTGATTCTGTATATATATCTATTCTATCATATTCTTCTATGAGCTTCTTCTTATGTTTCCTAAGAAAAACCTCTAAATTGGCACTCCACCCTCTAGCTATTCTTCTAAAAGCTCTCACTTTACTCTACCAAACATCAATAGGGTTGGAACTAAAACACTTAGTATTCCAAGCTTTAGAGACTATTTCTCTAAATTCAGGAACAATTAGCCACCACTTTTCAAACTTAAAACTATTCTTTTTAGGATTTTCATCACAACCAGATTCCCAAATAACAGGGGTCTGGTCACTCCCAATTCTAGGGAGGACTCTAGCATTAGCTAAAGGGAAGATGGCCTCAAACTCAGTTGTACAGAAAATCCTATCAATTCTGGACATAATCAAGTCTGTTTCATTATTTGCCCAAGTGTACATCCTACCAGACATATTAGTTTCTACCAAGGACCAAAAATCTACTCAAGAGTTGAACCTGTCAACCCACTTAAAATCTACTCTACCATTGTTCTTATCAGTTTGACTCCTAACCAGATTGAAATCTCCCCCTACAATAGCTGGGCCATTCCAGTTAAGAAAAATACTATGTAGTTCAGAAATAAACTCCTGTTTACTCTCCTCGTAAGCAGGGCCATACACTGTGGTAATTCTAGAGATCACCTCAGTGTCTTTCTTACAAACCACTACACTCACAGAGAATTTAAGTATCTCCCAGCTAACCACTTTAAACATGTCTAAATCTACACCTACTAAGATGCCACTAGCAGAACCAGAGGCAGATAGCCAGTTCCACTCAAAATTTCTATTACCTAATAGGTTCTTAAGAAAGGAATTAGAGAAAGTTTGTTTCTTAGTCTCTTGAAAGCCTATGTAAGCAGGATTTAAAGGAATAATAGTATCCTCTATACATCTCTGTCTACCAGGGGCCGCAACCCCTCTAATGTTCCAGAAGATGTATCTCATTTGGAACCTTTCTTACTAGGGTGCTTGCCCTGTCTATTCTTACTGATGATACTTCCCCCTCTATCTTTACCTTTATTCTTTCCTACCAAGTTCCTACAACTTAGACTATTATCATCCAGGGGAGTAGATGATTGTTTATGATCTATATCCTCTCTAATCTCTACACCCATCACATCAGTCATATCTAATATTTCCTCAACAGGTAGAACATTAAAAGGGTTTGAATGGATTATACCTTTCACAGTTGTTTTTGGCAGCTCCAGATTTTTCCTCATCTTGAGTAATTCAGCATTCTCCATGATAGGTATGTTCCCTTTCACTCTAGTGCTCTTCCTTTCAGGTTGAACTGGACCCCAGATTTTTTGTTTCTTTGAATTCTTCCCGCACTTATGTTCAAACATAGCCTCCTCTTCCTCATATGTGGGCATGATATCATCAGGAAGATAGGCCTCCTCATCATCTTTTTCTTCATCATGCACCATCTCTTCACATCCCCCTGAAGATTTTTTTCTGACAGGCTAATTTCCTCCTCAGTTTTCTCAAGTTCTTCATTCATCTCAACAAACAGGAATCTGGTAACTTCCCTTTCAGGTTCTTCTGCAGGTACTACTTCAGACCCCTCAGTGTGTGATTCATTTGCTTCTCCTTTAGATACCTCATGTTCCTTCCTAAAGACCTCCCAAACGGCTTTCTCACTAAGTGGAGTCACAGTGTCAGCCAACGAATGATTCCTCTGACCACTATTGCTGCCTCCACCTATCCCAATCATGTCTTCCTTTCCACCACTGCCATTGTGAGTTCTCTGGTTGTTCCCTCCTTCCTCTAGCCTACCATCCATGTCCATGCTACTGTTGTTGTCCTTGTCTGTATCTTCTCCTCCATCCTTGTCACTAGAGCTTGTAGGAATCATTTCTACAGACATAGGTTTAGGTACTTCTACAGTGATCTAACCCTGTACCAGTTTGCCTTCTAAAGAGAACAATCTTTCATTAGGTATTTTGTTGGGATCCCTACATTGGATTTTGACTCTGACCACTTCAAACATACTTTTGAACATCTATTGCCAATCTACCTCCACAAGCAGTCCAAACACAGATGTGATTTGGTCAAGAGAAGACCACTCACACCATTTGGGAAGAAGCTTTCTCAATTGGACCAAGACTTCAATGAGGTTGTCCCTTTTTTCTAGATTTTCTTTCCAAGCTACCACCTTACAGTGATATCTTCTCTGGACAGACCAAAACAAGGATATCCAGCCACCTGATCTACTGAGATATGTGGTGAGAATTTCACTAGGTAAGACCACCTCCCAAAAGATCTGATCTGCCAGGGCCAATTTGTTTTATAGATGATCGCAAACTCCTTGGCCAAGTCCTCCTTGCTGATTTCTCCTGATTCATTATACACAACCCCACAGTTTTTAAAGCTTCCAATAGCATTCTGTCCAATGTCTGGCACTTCTATGTGATAGAATCCCAATCTTCAACTGCTCTACCAACAAATTTAGCCATCTGATGTGGCCTTTTCCTGACAGGACACTCACTTACAGCATGGGTGGCACTCTTGCAGATGAAATAGAGCTTAGGTTTTCCACACTCAGTCTGTGGATGTCCTGGATCACCACAGTTATAGCACATGGATTGACTATACTCAGTGAAGTCCACATCCATCTTCTCTTTACTTTCTGCACTGTTGCTAGAGCCAGTCTTGTTCAGATTCTTCTTCTGTTTATCCTTTCCAGACTGGTTTTTCTGCCCCCTGCACTTGTTTGTTGTTGCTGTTGGAATCCACCCTGATGGCCTTTTCCCGGGGGTGCATGAGATTGCCCTGGGGGCACCCACTGATTATTCACTGGGAAATTTGGGGGAGGTGGGTATGGGGGATAGGCACCTGGGAAACCCCAAGGAGGGGCGCCTGGGAATCCAAACTGTGGTGTCATGGGTGGACGAAATCCATACATCACCGGCGGCCCAAAGTGCTGAAACTCATCTTGGGGTACCGGATTTTTTTGGTTTCGTCCGGCCCCCTTCCTCCGCCTCTTCCCCGGCCTCCTTCTCCCTTCTTCACCTTCTCAAGAATCGCAGCAAACACAGCCTTTCGATCTTGGAACCACCCCGAACTTGAGATGCTGAATTGGGTGGCCACTTGGCTAACACTCTTGCTCTCCGGGACCGGGTGGCAATCCTGAACCCCAATTTTTTTGGCTTCTATCAGTGATCTGCGGATCCACACCGCCGCCACTCTCTGGTTAGAAACCCTAGAGGAGGCGTCTGATTTATACCCTTCATCCACCCACAGTTGGCTGAAGAAGTCACCTCCAATCTCTCTACCCAACTCACTAACACTGGGCCCTGTCTGAGGTGCTGACCTAGCGGCCACGTTGACTTCGTCATCTCGGCTTTTATCTCTTGGATCAGGCAGATTTTTGAACTGGAATCCACCTAGGTTCTCGAAGACCAACAATGGTGGCACCACTACCCCATCTCTCGCATCCTCTGTATGAGATCCTCAACAGAGATGAGGAGATTTTGATCGTACCTCAAGACGAACCCGATTCAGTCGCAGCCCTACTCGCTTCCTCCAAGTGCTGTCACTATTTGCAGTCAGATCTGCAGCTCTCTGAAGATCTTCGACTTTGCCCTCTAAGCCCGGGAGGAAGAACAAGCCTCTTCCGATGCCCAATTCAAAATCACCCCTGGAGTGAGGGACTGTCCCAGCGCGAATATCCGATTCCTCTCTTCTGATTTGTCCGCGGCATGGTACGTAGCGCGAGCAGCATCTTCGCGTCTCGTACCTGACCTGCCGCGATCTACGCATCCCGCGCGGCCCTCGCCGCTGCTCGCTGTTTCCTCCCCAAATCCGACATCAAACCAGCGATCTCCTGGTCTGATGCCCTCCTCCCTTCGCCACCAGACTCCATTCGCGTTGCAGGCAGTCGTGGACCCGGACCTCCGATCTGATGAGATTCACGGCGCAGATCTCCTCCCTGCTTCTGAGTAGCGGAATAGCGGCGGTGGTGAGATGGAGCAGCGTGGGTGGAACCTAGCGGATCCCGGCGCACCGACGCTCTAGCATGCGCGGCGGAGTGATGGGAGCGGCGGCGTGGTCGGCGGGGATGCGGCGAGCATCGCCATGGCGGGGAGCGAGGGGACTAATCACTAACTCGGCTAGAATGTATGTATGTACGAGCCACTTGAGTGATGATTTGACAGCCACCTCTCGGTCGGTGGAAAAGAATGTTGCGCTTGTGATCCAAGACATCTCGTGCCGCGATGATGCCATACACCTGCAGCGGCCATCACAGGCAATGGTCGACCGCCGCAATCTTCACCGAGGTGATCTGCAGGGTATCCATGGCCTTGGGGCTATCTTGGGGAGCGGGGTGCGTGTACCGCATGGCGGGGATCGACGCTGCGTTCATCGGATGGTGTGCATCAATTAAGTATGAAATCAAACGAGCAATTAACTGGTCAAATATATGTATGTATGCTGATATATATCTTACTGGTTTCATGGAAGGTGACGCCGGGGCGGGCGACGAGCTTATTCCAGTAGCGTCGGAACCGGGTGGCGAAGAGCTCCTCCTCACACTGCGCCCACTCCGCTTTCGCGTCCTCCTACCGGCACACCTCGCGGTAGGCTTCTGTTGCCTTCTTGGCTTCCTCGGCCTTCACGTTGGCTATGATGGCGGCTTCTTCGGCTTTCACCATGGCGGTCCTGGCAGCTTGCATGGACTCCTCGGCCTTCACCATGGCCGTCGTGGTGGCCTCCTTGGCCTCCGCTTTGGCTTTCCGGGACTCCTTATCGGCTACAACCATGGCGGCATAAGCATTGTTCGTGGCTTTCTTCATGGCTTCCGCGGCCGTTGCCCTGGCGGCCTTCGCCTTGCGCCTCCTCGCCGTCGCCATGGACGCAGCTTCTTAGCTGTCTGGTTCCGATTCCGGCCCGGTTACATGTACTACGTGACGTGAATCGTGAGTTCGTGACTCATGTGGATCTACGTACGTGCTAGGCTCAAACCGTCTCTAAAGTTCTTTTGATGAGATTAAACCGTCTCTAGCTAGTGAACATCTTTCATTTCCTCTCTATCTTGTGCAGTGGTCGGGCATTGAGTCTTACTCAATTTCACACCTTGTAACATAGGCAAGAACCCTTTCTTTGCCTGATCCATTTTGAACTTCTTCAAAACTTTGTCAAGGTATGTGCTTTGTGAAAGTTCAATTAAGCGTCTTGATCTATCTCTATAGATCTTGATGCCCAATATGTAAGCAGCTTCACCGAGGTCCTTCATTGAAAAACTCTTATTCAAGTATCCTTTTATGCTATCCAGAAATTCTATATCATTTCCAATCAACAATATGTCATCCACATATAAGATTAGAAATGCTACAGAGCTCCCACTCGCTTTCTTGTAAATACAGGCTTCTCCAAAAGTCTGTATAAAACCATATGCTTTGATCACACTATCAAAATGTTTATTCCAACTCCGAGATGCTTGCACCAGTCCATAAATGGATCGCTGGAGCTTGCACACTTTGTTAGCACCTTTTGGATCGATAAAACCTTCAGGTTGCATCATATACAACTCTTCTTCGAGAAATCCATTCAGGAATGCAGTCTTTACATCCATTTACCAAATTTCATAATCATAAGATGCGGAAATTGCTAACATGATTCAGACGGACTTAAGCATCGCTATGGGTGAGAAGGTCTCATCGTAGTCAACTCCTTGAACTTGTCGAAAACCTTTCGCAACAAGTCGAGCTTTGTAGATAGTAACATTACCGTCAGCGTCTGTCTTCTTCTTGAAGATCCATTTCTTTTCGATGGCTTGCCGATCATCCGGCAAGTCAACCAAAGTCCATACTTTGTTCTCATACATGGATCCCATCTCAGATTTGATGGCCTCAAGCCATTTTGCAGAATCTGGGCTCATCATCGCTTCCTCATAGTTCGTAGGTTAGTCATGGTCTAGTAACATGGCCTCCAGAACAGGATTACCGTACCACTCTGGTGCAGATCTTACTCTGGTTGACCTACGAGGTTCGGTAGTAACTTGATCTGAAGTTTCATGATCATCATCATTAGCTTCTTCACTAATTGGTGTAGGTGTCACAGGAACCGGTTTCTGTGATGAACTACTTTCCAATAAGGGAGCAGGTACAATTACCTCATCAAGTTCTACTTTCCTCCCACTCACTTCTTTTGAGATAAACTCATTCTCTAGAAAGGATCCATTCTTAGCAACAAAAGTCTTTCCTTCGGATCTGTGATAGAAGGTGTACCCAACTGTTTCTTTTGGGTATCCTATGAAGACACATTTCTCCGACTTGGGTTCGAGCTTATCAGGTTGAAGCTTTTTCACATAAGCATCACAGCCCCAATCTTTAAGAAACGACAACTTTGGTTTCTTGCCAAACCACAGTTCATAAGGAGTCGTCTCAACGGATTTAGATGGTGCCCTATTTAACGTGAATGCATCCGTCTCTAAAGCATAACCCCAAGACGATAGCGGTAAATCAGTAAGATACATCATAGATCACATCATATCTAGTAAAGTACGATTACGACGTTCGGACACACCATTACGCTGTGGTGTTTCGGGTGGCGTGAGTTGCGAAACTATTCTGCATTGTTTCAAATGTAGACCAAACTCGTAACTCAAATATTCTCCCCCATGATCAGATCGTAGAAACTTTATTTTCTTGTTACGATAATTTTCCACTTCACTCTGAAATTCTTTGAACTTTTCAAACGTTTCAGACTTATGTTTCATTAAGTAGATATACCCATATCTGCTCAAATCATTTGTGAAGGTGAGAAAATAACGATACCCGCCGCGAGCCTCAATATTCATCGGACCACATACATCAGTATGTATGATTTCCAACAATTCTGTTGCTCGCTCCATTGTTTCGGAGAACGACGTTTTAGTCATCTTGCCCATGAGGCATGGTTCGCAAGTACCAAGTGATTCATAATCAAGTGATTCCAAAAGTCCATCAGTATGGAGTTTCTTCATGCGCTTTACACCAATATGACCCAAACGGCAGTGCCACAAATAAGTTGCACTATCATTATCAACTCTGCATCTTTTGGCTTCAACATTATGAATATGTGTGTCACTACTATCGAGATTTAACAGAAATAGAACACTCTTCAAGGGTGCATGACCATAAAAGATATTACTCATATAAATAGAACAACTATCATTCTCAGATTTAAATGAATAACCGTCTCGCATCAAAACAGATCCATATATAATGTTCATGCTCAACGCTGGCACCAAATAACAATTATTTAGGTCTAAAACTAATCCCGAAGGTAGATGTAGAGGTAGCGTGTCGACGGCGATCACATCGACTTTGGAACCATTTCCCACGCGCATCGTCACCTCGTCCTTAGCCAGTCTTCGCTTAATCCATAGTCTCTGCTGTTTTGAGTTGCAAATATTAGTAACAGAACCAGTATCAAATACCCAGGTGCTACTGCGAGCTCTAGTAAGGTACACATCAATAACATGTATATCACATATACCTTTGTTCACCTTGCCATCCTTCTTATCCGCCAAATACTTGGGGCAGTTCCGCTTCCAGTGACCAGTCTGTTTGAAGTAGAAGCACTCAATCTTAGGCTTAGGTCCAGACTTGGGTTTCTTCTCTTGAGCAGCAACTTGTTTGCCGTTCTTCTTGAAGTTCCCCTTCTTCTTCCCTTTACCCTTTTTCTTGAAACTGGTGGTCTTGTTGACCATCGACACTTGATGCTCCTTCTTGATTTCTACCTCCGCAGCTTTTAGCATCGCGAAGAGCTCGGGAATTGTCTTATCCATCCCTTGCATATTATAGTTCATCACGAAGCTCTTGTAGCTTGGTGGCAGTGATTGAAGAATTCTGTCAATGACACTATCATCCGGAAGATTAACTCCTAGTTGAATCAAGTGATTGTTATACCCAGACATTTTGAGTATATGTTCACTGACAGAACTATTCTCCTCCATCTTACAGCTATAGAACTTATTGGAGACTTCATATCTCTCAATCCGGGCATTTGCTTGAAATATTAATTTCAACTCCTGGAACATCTCATATGCTCCATGACGTTCAAAACATCGTTGAAGTCCCGGTTCTAAGCCATAAAGCATGGCACACTGAACTATCGAGTAGTCATCAGCTTTGCTCTGCCAAACGTTCTTAACGTCGTCAGGTGCATCTGCAGCAGGCCTGGCACCCAGCGGTGCTTCCAGGACGTAATTCTTCTGTGCAACAATGAGGATAATCCTCAAGTTACGGACCCAATCCGTGTAATTGCTACCATCATCTTTCAACTTTGCTTTCTCAAGGAACGCATTAAAATTCAACGGAACAATAGCATGGGCCATCTATCTACAATAACATAGACAAGTAAAATACTATCAGGTACTAAGTTCATGATAAATTTAAGTTCAGTTAATCATATTACTTAAGAACTCCCACTTAGATAGACATCCCTCTAATCGTCTAAGTGATCACGTGATCCAAATCAACTAAACCATAACCGATCATCACGTGAAATGGAGTAGTTTTCAATGGTGAACATCACTATGTTGATCATATCTACTATATGATTCATGCTCGACCTTTCAGTCTCAGTGTTCCGAGGCCATATCTGCATATGCTAGGGTCGTCAAGTTTGACCCGAGTATTCTGCGTGTGCAAAACTGGCTTGCACCCGTTGTAGATGAACGTTGAGCTTATCACACCCGATCATCATGTGGTGTCTCGGCATGACCAACTTTGGCAACGGTGCATACTCAGGGAGAACACTTTTACCTTGAAATTTAGTGAGAGATCATCTTATAATGCTACCGTCAATCAAAGCAAAATAAGATGCATAAAGGATAAACATCACATGCAATCAATATAAGTGATATGCTATGGCCATCATCATCTTGTGCTTGTGATCTCCATCTCCAAAGCACCGTCATGATCACCATCGTCACCGGCGCAACACCTTGATCTCCATCGTAGCATCGTTGTCGTCTCGCCAACTATTGCTTCTACGACTATCGCTACCGCTTAGTGATAAAGTAAAGCAATTACAGGGCGATTGCATTGCATACAATAAAGCGACAACCATATGGCTCCTGCCAGTTGCCGATAACTTGGTTACAAAACATGATCATCTCATACAATAAAATATAGCATCATGCCTTGACCATATCACATCACAACATGCCCTGCAAAAACAAGTTAGACGTCCTCTACTTTGTTGTTGCAAGTTTTATGTGGCTGCGACGGGCTGAGTTAGAACCGTTCTTACCTACGCATCAAAACCACAACGATAGCTCGTCAAGTTAGTGTTGTTTTAACCTTCACAAGGAACGGGCGTAGTCACACTCGGTTCAACTAAAGTTGGAGAAACTGACACCCGCCAGCCACCAATGTGCAAAGCACTTCGGTAGAACCAGTCTCGCGTAAGCGTACGCGTAATGTCGGTCCGGGCCGCTTCATCCAACAATACCGCCGAACCAAAGTATGACATGCTGGTAAGCAGTATGACTTGTATCGCCCACAACTCACTTGTGTTCTACTCATGCATATAACATCTACGCATAAACCTGGCTCGGATGCCACTGTTGGGGAACGTAGTAATTTCAAAAAATTTCCTACGCACACTTAGGATCATGGTGATGCATAGCAACGAGAGGGGAGAGTGTGTCCACGTACCCTCGTAGACCGAAAGCGGAAGCGTTAGCACAACCCGGTTGATGTAGTCATACATCTTCACGATTCGACCGATCCAAGTACCGAACGCACGGCACCTCCGAGTTCAGCACACGTTCAACTCGATGACGTCCCGCGAGCTCCGATCCAACAAAGCTTCGCAGGAGAGTTTCGTCAGCACGACGGCGTGATGACGGTGATGATGATGCTACCGATGCAGGGCTTCGCCTAAGCACTGCTATGATATTATCGAGGTGGATTATGGTGGAGGGGGCACCGCACACGGCTGGGAGAGATCAACAGATCAACTTGTGTGTCTAGAGGTGTCCCCCTGCCCCTGTATATAAATGAGCAAGCGGGGAGAGGCGGCCGGCCAAGGAGGGCGTGCCAAGGGGGGAGTCCTACTCCCACCGGGAGTAGGACTCCTCCTTTCCTAGTAGGAGTAGGAGAAGGGGGGAGGAGGAGAGAGAGGGGATGGAAAGGGGGGCGCCGCCCCCCTCCTTGTCCAATTCGGACTAGAGGGGGAGGGGGCGCGCGGCCTGCCCTGGCCGCCCCTCCTCTTCTCCACTAAGGCCCATTAGGCCCAATTTACTCCCCGGGGGGTTCCGGTAACCCCCCGGTACTCCGGTAAATGTCCGAAACCTCCCGAAACATTTCCGGTGTCCGAACATAGTCATCCAATATATCGATCTTTACGTCTCGACCATTTCGAGACTCCTCAACATGTCCGTGATCATATCCGGGACTCCGAACTACCTTCAGTACATCAAAACACAAAAACTCATAATACCGATCGTCACCGAACTTTAAGCGTGCGGACCCTACGGGTTCGAGAACTATGTAGACATGACCGAGACACGTCTCCGGTCAATAACCAATAGCGGAACCTGGATGCTCATATTGGCTCCTACATATTCTTCGAAGATCTTTATCGGTCAAGCCGCATAACAACATACGTTGTTCCCTTTGTCATCGATATGTTACTTGCCCGAGATTCGATCGTCGGTATCTCAATACCTAGTTCAATCTCGTTACTGGCAAGTCTCTATACTCATTCCGTAATGCATCATCCCGCAACTAACTCATTAGTCACATTGCTTGCAAGGCTTATAGTGATGTGCATTACCGAGAGGGCCCAGAGATACCTCTCCGACAAACGGAGTGATAAAACCTAATCTCGAAATACGCCAACTCAACAAGTACCTTCGGAGACACCTGTAGAGCACCTTTATAATCACCCAGTTACGTTGTGACGTTTGGTAGCACACAAAGTGTTCCTCCGGTAAACGGGAGTTGCATAATCTCATAGTCATAGGAACATGTATAAGTCATTTAGAAAGCAATAGCAACATACTAAACGATCAAGTGCTAAGCTAACGGAATGGGTCAAGTCAATCACATCATTCTCCTAATGATGTGATCCCATTAATCAAATGACAACTCATGTCAATGGTCAGGAAACTTAACCATCTTTGATTAACGAGCTAGTCAAGTAGAGGCATACTAGTGACACTCTGTTTGTCTATGTATTCACACATGTACTAAGTTTCCAGTTAATACAATTCTAGCATGAATAATAAACATTTATCATGATATGAGGAAATAAATAATAACTTTATTATTGCCTCTAGGCCATATTTCCTTCAATAGGCATCCAAGATGAGCATAATAAAAACTTCCATATTGAGTTCATTGAATATCATGAGAAGTTTGATTCTTGATAAGTGTTTTGAGATATAAAGGTGGTAATATTAGAGTGTGCTAGTTGAGTAATTGTGAAATTGAGAAATACTTGTGTTAAGGTTGGCAAGTCCCATAGCATGCACGTATGGTAAAAGTTGTGTGACAATTTTGACACATAAGGTGTTCTTTTATTGCTTTCCTTATGAGTGGCGGTCGGGCACGAGCGATGGTCTTTTCCTACCAATCTATCCCTCTAGGGGCATGCGTAGTAGTACTTTGCGTCGAGGGCTAATAAACTTTTGCAATAAGTATATGAGTTCTTTATGACTAATGTGAGTCCATGGATTATACGCACTCTCAACCTTCCACAATTTTCTAGCCTCTACGGTACCGTGCATTGCCCTTTCTCGCCTTGAGAGTTGGTGCAAACTTCGCCGGTGCATCCAAACCCCGTGATATGATACACTCTATCACACATAAACCTCCTTATATCTTCCTCAAAACAGCCACCATACCTACCTATAATGGCATTTCCATAGCCATTCCGAGATATATTGCCATGCAACTTTCCACCGTTCCGTTTATTATGACACGCTCCATCATTGTCATATTTCTTTGCGTGATCATGTAGTTGACATCGTATTTGTGGCAAAGCCACCATTCATAATTTTTCATACATGTCACTCTTGATTCATTGCATATCCCGGTACACCGCCGAAAGCATTCACATAGAGTCATATCTTGTTCTAAGTATTGAGTTGTAATTCTTGAGTTGTAAGTAATAAAAGTGTGATGATCATCATTATTAGAGCATTGTCCCATGTGAGGAAAGGATGATGGAGACTATGATTCCCCCACAAGTCGGAATGAGATTCCGGATTAAAAAAAGAGGCCAAAGAAAAAAAAAGAAAAAGAGAAGGCCCAAGAAAAAAATAAGATAAAAAGAGAGAAGGGACAATGTTACTATCCTTTTTCCACACTTGTGCTTCAAAGTAGCACCATGATCTTCATGATAGAGAGTCTCCTATGTTGTCACTTTCATATACTAGTGGGAATTTTTCATTATAGAACTTGGCTTGTATATTCCAATGATGGGATTCCTCAAAATGCCCTAGGTCTTCGTGAGCAAGCAAGTTGGATGCACACCCACTTAGTTTCTTTTGTTGAGCTTTCATATATTTATAGCTCTAGTGCATCCATTGCATGGCAATCCCTACTCATCCCATTGACATCAATTAATGGGCATCTCCATAGCCTATTGATTAGCCGCGTCAATGTGAGACTTTCTACCTTTTTGTCTTCTCACATAACCCCCATCATTATACTTTATTCCACCCATAGTGCTATATCCATGGCTTGCGCTCATGTATTGCGTAAGGGTTGAAAAGGCTGAAGCACATTAAAAAGTATGAACCAATTGCTCGGCTTTTCATCGGGGTTATGCATGATGAGAACGTTTTGTGTGACGAAATTGAAGCATGGCCTAACTATATGATTTTGTAGGGATAAGCTTTCTTTGGCTATGTTATTTTGATAAGACATAATTGCTTGGTTAGCATGTTTGAAGTATTTTTTTATGTCAACATTAAATTCTATCTTGAATCTTTCGGATCTAAATATTCATGCCACAATAAAAAGAATTACATTGAAAATTATGCTAAGTAGCATTCCACATGAAAAATTCTGTTTTTATCATTTACCTACTCGAGGACAAGCAGGAATTAAGCTTGGGGATGCTTGATACGTATCCAACGTATCTATAATTTTTGATTGCTCCATGCTATTATATTATCTGTTTTGGATGTTCAAGGGGCTTTATTATACACTTTTATATTATTTTTGGGACTAACCTATTAACCGGAGGCCCAACCCAAATTGCTGTTTTTTTTGCCTATTTCAGTGTTTCGAAGGAAAGAAATATCAAACGGAGTCCAAGCGGAATGAAACCTTCGGGAACGTGATTTTCGGAACAAACGTGATGCAGAGGATTTGGAGTGGACGTCAAGAAATCAACGAGGAGGCCACAAGGCAGGGAGGCGCGCCTGCCCCCTGGGCGCGCCCCCACCCTCGTGGGCCCTCATAGCTCTCCTGACCGACCTCTTTCGCCTATATATACTCATATACCCTGGAAACATCAGAACAGGAGCCAAAACCCTATTTCCACCGCTGCAACTCTCTGTACCCGTGAGATCCCATCTTGGGGCCTTTTCCGGCGCTCCGCCGGAGGGGGCATTGATCACGGAGGGCTTCTACATCAACACCATAGCCTCTCCGATGATGTGTGAGTAGTTTACCTAAGACCTTCGGGTCCATAGTTATTAGCTAGATGGCTTCTTCTCTCTCATTGGATCTCAATACAAAGTTCTCCTCAATTCTCTTGCAGATCTATTCGATGTAATCTTCTTTTGCGGTGTGTTTGTCGAGATCCGATGAATTGTGGGTTTATGATCAAGATTATCTATGAACAATATTTGAATCTTCTCTGAATTCTTTTATGTATGATTGGTTATCTTTGCAAGTCTCTTCGAATTATCAGTTTGGTTTGGCCTACTAGATTGATCTTTCTTGCAATGGAAGAAGTGCTTAGCTTTGGGTTCAATCTTGTGGTGCTCGATCCCAGTGACAGTAGGGGAAACGACATGTATTGTACTGTTTCCATCGAGGATAAAAAGATGGGGTTTATATCATATTGCTTGAGTTTATCCCTCTACATCATGTCATCTTGCTTAAAGCGTTACTCCGTTCTTATGAACTTAATACTCTAGATGCATGCTAGATAGCGGTCGATGTGTGGAGTAATAGTAGTAGATGCAGGCAGGAGTCGGTCTACTTGTCACGGACGTGATGCCTATATACATGATCATACCTAGATATTCTCATAACTATGCTCAATTCTATCAATTGCTCGATAGTAATTTGTTCACCCACCGTAATACTTATGCTATCTTGAGAGAAGCCACTAGTGAAACCTATGGCCCCCGGGTCTATTTTCCATCATATTAATGTCCCTTCAACAAGCTATTTCTATCACCTTTTATTTTGCAATCTTTACTTTTAATCTTTATTATAAAAATTATTATCTTATCATCTCTATCAGATCTCACTTTTGCAAGTGGCCGTGAAGGGATTGATAACCCCTTTATCGTGTTTGTTGCAAGGTTCTTATTTGTTTGTGTAGGTACAAGGGACTTGAGCGTGGCCTCCTACTGGATTGATACCTTGGTTCTCAAAAACTGAGGGAAATACTTACGCTACTTTGCTGCATCACCCTTTCCTCTTCAAGGGAAAACCAACGCAGTGCTCAAGAGGTAGCACCCGCCAATGCGGTAAGTCCTTCACATCTCAAGGCGTACCCTCTACTTGCTTATCCAAGGAGGGTAACTAAACTTTGCTAATTTATCCTTTCAGGTATGGATAGAGAAGGCGGAGCGGATTCAATGTTTGGCTTCGCTGCCCGAAGAACCAGTCATCCCGCTCCTGGCGAAGATGCTAGTCTCGGCGCCCTATCAGCCACCGGAGAAGAAGGCCAAAGGGGGCCCGGGGTGGCCCCCGCCGTAAGGGCACTTCGGACGTGATGTCCGAAGACAAGACTCACTCCTCTGCCGCCGAAGATGATGACGAGGAGGAGGAAAGCAACTCTCCCCCTGAAGGGGGGAGGAAGAAGAGGGTGGCCTCCACAAATCTGGAGGCGGAGGCGCCCAAGAGGGGGAAGGGCTCCCTCGCGGATAACTCCGCGTGGGACGTCGACAACAACCCAGAGCGACCCCCCCGAAGCAAGTCCCTGGCCGCATTGTAAGTACTAAAAAAGCCCAGATGCATCCCTGTATTCGGCTTCCCTTCTTTATGGTATTAATATGGTTAATTATGTTATTGCAGTCCGGCCCACGACAGCTCCCAGCGATCCTCATCAAGAGGCTCGTTGGATTCAAAGGCGATGGCCAGCGAGTCACCGCCGGCCGCTTACTCTCCCACGGCCAAGGGCGACGCCGAGGTGCTGTCGCGAAGGATCTTCCCAGGCCAGGGGGAGTCTCAAAAGGCCGTCAGGGTAGCACCAGAGGGCAAAACCTCGACCGCCGGACACATGGGGGAGCAGATCCCCATGGAGACTGGCGATGGGGGCCATGTTCTATTCGGCCCCTATCCGAATACGGTTCCGGAGACCTACACGGCTCCGGAGTCCGGCGTGCAACCTCCTTTGAAAGACGGAGGTGTGCCTATCCCACCGGTGACCTCTGTCCAACTAGGGGCACCGGACAATCTTCTGGAAGCGCTACGAGGCGCTTCCATTGTGGAGGAACACCATATCCTTATGGGTACGGTGATTGAGAGGGTTCAGCCCGTTAAGAGCGGACTGACCGAAGCCTGCATCGGCTTGCTAATAGGTTTTGGTAAGCGACGCAAAAGAGAAAATCCCACTATAGTCAGTAGCCCCTGAGACACTGTCCGGTGTTCGGAAAGCAAGGCCGGACAGAGGATCAATTCATTTTTGCAGGAAACTAATTAAATATGTCTTGTATGAATGAGCAGGCGTCGTTGCTGGCCGCGACCTCACACGTTGCCGAAGTCTCTGGACTAAAGCAGAGACTGGAGCGGGCCGAGGAGGAGCTCGGCCAAGCGAGGAAGCAGCTAGAAGACCAGCAAGGTATGTCATAACTCGCTATATATTCGGAAAGAATAAATGATGTGTATTGATCGTAGTGTTATGATATGTGTAGGAGCGATGACCGAGGTCGAGGCCCTTAAAAAGGCCCTGGCCGAAGCCGAGGAGAAAGCCGCCAAGCAGCAAGCCGCCCGTAAGAAGCTCAAGGCCAGGCTTAACGAGGTCCAGCAAGAGCTCCAGGACGTTGTGAAGAAATGTGAGGCCTTGGAGTGCGATGTTTCGGCTCGAGAGGCCAAACTCGCCAAGGCTCGCCAAAGTGCGGAAGAAGCCCGGGTTGAGGCCCAGGGCACCCACCAGGAGATCCAGGAGGCCGAGAAGATCGCGGCGGGTAAGGCGTTTACTATGCAAAGCAAGTATGTGAAGAAGAAGTATGTCTTACTAACCCGGATTCGGAGTTCTCCAGGGGCGTTTGCGGATCTGCCGCACAGTGTGTCAGACGTTGCGGAGTTCTTCCGAGCCGAAGAGGGGAGCTCAACAGAGAAGCTGTTCTGGTCGCAATACCTTGCGCCAGAACATCCAGTGCCCTTCACCGATCAGCTGAAAACAGCTGGTCGAGCTGCATAGGGTGGCCCGGACTGGCCATGAAGGATTTAATAATCCGGCTGTGGCCCGCCGAAGCTATACCCAGCAGTTACTTCGGCCTCGTGAAGCAGCTGGTGAACGCCTGTCCTCGGCTAGGACATCGTCAAGCGATCGGTCTGCATCGAGGGAGCGTGGATGGCCTTCGCACGAGTCAAGGCGTGGTGGGTGAAGATGGATGCCAAGCTTGTGACCGAGGGGCCGCCCGAGGGCAAGGAGCACCGCACACCCGAGCGGTATTTTGGAGACGTCCTGGAGGGGTCTCGCCTTGTAGCGGTGCAGTGTTCGCAAGACATTATCTTTGAATGAATATATTCAGTTGTCTGTACCTTGTAAGATGAAACAAAGTTGTTATGTAATATAATTTTCGTTATGTTTAAAAGTTTTACCTCCTGTGCGGCCGTTTTGTATGAAATCTGAGAGTTGGCCAGTCGTTGGCTTCTGCCCCCACGTAGGTAGTACGGGGGTGTGTTCGGGATGGAATATAAACGCTCTTGATCCAATTGTTTGGTCCTTGAAGGAGGTGTTTAGTGCAACGAACCAGGCAATCAGACTATGCGGCTTTAGCACTCTCACTTAGCCATAGGAGTTTGACAATAAAAATGTGGGCGCAGCCCCTAGTATCCGAACTAGAATGCTATAAGCACCTGATCGGGTAAGTACCGATCCTTCGCGTAATGCGGAAAAAATCTCTAACGATTTGAAACGTCCGAAGAGCTGAACGGCTCTCGCCGCATCATGACAGTCAGTTTTCGGCTTTCTCTACTGAGGTGCTCCTTCGGGTAAACCAGGGCACAATCGCAGTAGTGCTCCCTTTACTACCTTAGCCAATATAGCGGAATGTAAGGTAGCAAGCACAGGAGCCGGGCAACCCAACTATTGACCAAAGACATGATTCGGAGCCAATGCATATAGTGCTAAATTCGGGGTGCCGAACTATACTGTAAAAAGTGTTCGGACTTTGTTGCCATAGAGTGGGGCGCTATGAAGCCCCTGGCAAATTGAAACGTACCACAGTGTACGGGTGCTATCTGATAAGCTATTAATAATAAAAAAATGGGAAAATAGAAAAGGAGCAAAAGCATAAGCAGGGGCCCTAAAATTTGGGCCGCAAACTGTTTCCATTATAATTTGATTAATACGTCAAGCGCATTGATACAAATAGTGCGATAAGCAACAGGCTATTTAACATGCCACGACCAAGGGAGAGCTGCGTGTGGGCCCTGAAAACAGGTAGAGTGGTCGTTCAAGAGACCACCTAGAAATTCCCCTCTACGTCCAAGCTGACTGCCGTCTTGGTGTATTTGTCCTTTGAAAGGAACTGCGATCAAGCCATCAGGGAAGGCCTGTGGAAAAGGAAACCTGAAAAGGAAAAAGGAAACAGTGAAAGTATATGTGTTCGGGAGCGGTCAAGCCGTATTGTGGATCACAAGGTAGGTATGCCTCCGTCTGTGCCCATGGTATTTTGAGTGCGTAGTTATGTACGCGCGCTACCAATGCCGCCACTTGATCGGGACTGGGACGGAGGCCAAATTGCTAGTCGAGCTCCTGACGAGCCGAGCTATCCTGTTGCAGAATAGTCCGGACCCTCTTGAAGGTGTCCGGGGGCTCGGCAGCCGAATTAAGGTTTTGCTTGAGAAGGCCGCTCTGTACTTCTGCTGCTAAGGTAGCGGTGTGCTCTTCTGTACGGAGGGAGCGTTCCGTGTTTCCATTGACTGTTATGACGTAGCGTGGACCGGGCATCTTGAGCTTGAGATAAGCATAGTGTGGCACCGCGTTGAACCGAGCAAATGCGGTTCGTCCAAGCAGTGCGTGGTAGCCGCTGCGAAAAGGGACGATATCGAAGATTAGCTCTTCGCTTCGGAAGTTGTCCGGAGATCCGAAGACAACCTCTAGCGTAATTGAGCCCGTGCAACGGGCCTCTACACCTGGTATGACTCCTTTAAAGGTAGTCTTTGTGGGCTTGATCCGTGATGGGTTAATGCCCATTTTGCGCACTATATCCTGATAGAGCATGTTCAGGCTGCTGTCGCCGTCCATAGGGACTAGCGTCAGGTGGAATCCGTCAATTATTGGGTCAAGGACCAATGCGGCTGAACCGCCATGATGGATGCTGGTCGGGTGATCCCGTCAATCAAAAGTGATCGGGCATGACGACCATGGATTAAATTTTGGGGCGGCTGGCTCTATCGCATAGACGTCCCTGAGTGCGCGCTTGCGCTCCATCTTGGGGATGTGTGTATCATATATCATGTTCACCGTTTTGACCTGGGGGAAACTTCTTTTGTCCCCCTGTGTTCGGTTGCCGGGGCACCTCGTCATCATCCTCGCTTTGCGATCCCTTTTCTTTGTTCTCGGCATTTAACTTGCCGGCCTGTTTAAAAACCCAACAATCTCTGTTGGCGTGATTGGTTGGTTTGTCTGGGGTGCCATGGATCTGGCACGGACGATCGAGTATGCGGTCCAGGCTGGATGGTCCCTGATTGTTTCTTTTATATGGCTTCTTCCGCTGACCGAACTTGGAGCCACTGAATCCGGTGTTGACTGTTGTGTCATCAGTGTTGTCACCATTGCTTCGGCGTTTGTGTCTGCTGCGTTGGAGCTTGCCGTTGCTATTTTTGACCTCGGAGGTGCTCATTTCACTTGTTGTGTTTTTGCTACGGGCCAGCCAACTATCCTCACCCGCACAAAAGCGGGTCATGAGTGCCGTGAGGGCTGCCATGGACTTTGGCTTTTCCTGGCCGAGGTGGCGGGCGAGCCATTCGTCACGGATGCTATGTTTAAAGGCCGCTAGGGCTTCGGCATCCGGACAGTCGACGATCTGGTTCTTTTTTAGTTAGGAACCTAGTCCAGAATTTCCTGGATGATTCTCCAGGCTGTTGAACTATGTGACTTAAGTCATCGGCATCTGGTAGCCGGACATATGTACCTTGGAAGTTGTCAAGGAAGGCTTCTTGCAAGTCCTCCCAGCTGCCAATAGAATTTTCAGGCAGACTGTTTAACCAGTGCCGAGCTGGCCCTTTGAGTTTTAGTGGGAGGTATTTGATGGCGTGAAGATCATCTCCGCGGGCCATATGGATGTGGAGAATAAAATCCTCGATCCATACCACGGGATTGATTGTTCCATCATATGATTCGATATTTACGGGTTTAAACCCTTCTGGGAATTCATGATCCATTACTTCGTCAGTGAAGCAAAGAGGGTGTGCGGCGCCTCTATATCGGGCCGCATCGCGACGTAGCTCCGATGGAGTCCGTTTGCGGTTTTCGGCCCGGGCGTGACTAGGTTTGTCACGTCCGAATAGGTAGCCTTCGTCGCGTGTCGAGGCACGTCCTCGCGATCCATAGATCGATCTTGTATGTCCTGCTCTACTATCCAGGTCCTGCCGAAGGTCATATGTGTAACCCCGAGCTGTTTTGTCCCTGCCTTTACGACGAGGTGGGGCGGTCTGGTGTTCGGCTTGAGTTGCCGCTTTATCCCGACCGCGTGGTGGTCGGTCAGCCGCATTGCGCGATGATGGTACGGGCTCCGGCGCCTCGTCATCGAACTGAGGTAGCAATTTGCGCTTCGGGTAACTTTTGGCTGGGCGCTTAAGGCCGTATTCTTCGGCTGCCAGGACATCAGTCCATCTATCGTTGAGCAGATCTTGATCAGCTTGAAGCTGCTGCTGCTTCTTTTTCAGGCTCCTTACTATGGCTATTAGCTGGCGCTTAAAGCGCTCTTGCTCGAGAGGTTCCTCAGGAACGATAAAATCCTCGTTGCCAAGGCTCGCCTCATCCTCGGAGGGTGGAAGATAAGTGCTGCCCTCCGAGTCGTCGTTTATGGCCTGTTCATCAGGGCTAACTTGCCCATCTTCCCGATCGTCCTGTTCGGCCGTTTGTTCGTCGGGATCTTCTCTGTCTTCGGCACCGTCCGGAGTGTGATCGTCTCCTGTGCCGGTGTTGCTGTCCTTGCTGTGGCGAGATTTAGAGCGGCGCCGCTGACGCCGGCGCTTTGGTTCTGTCTTGGGAGGCTCGTCCTCAACTGGCTTTTCCTTGTCCTCACCGCTATTCTCTTTGGGTGTATCCACCATGTATACGTCGTACGACGAAGTGGCCATCCAGCGTCCGGTAAACGGCGGGTTTTGGCCATGCTCCTCGTCTGCATCGTCGTCCATACCGTTGATGTCTTCGGAGCCGTAATCGAGCATGTCGGTTAATCCTCGACAGTGGCTATGTAGTGGGTGGCAGGTGGGAAGCAAAATTTCCCGTCATCAGCCTCCAGTTCGAACCGGATATAGTTCGGCTGTGAGTTCCCCGCTAAGGACAGATTTCTTAATGAGTCCAGCACGTCGCCTAGAGGCGAGTGCCGGAAGATGTCCGCCACATTGAATTTGGTGATCGATGACCGATCCAGCTCGACGTAAGCGGACGCACATGGTTCGGAACTTATCACCGGAAACAAGTCCGAGGTTTCGGAGACACAGATATCACCCGAGGTTGGGTCTGTGTGCGGCTCCAACACCCGAGGTTGAGCTTCCCGTCCTCGGATGTCGCGATCTGCTCCGGATCTAGGGCCAGAGTAGTTACAGGTGCAATTTCCTGAGTATGGACCGGTGACAGATTTAAGTCACGTTCACCGTAGGGACAGGGAGCGGCTGCCGTGGTCTCAAAGCTGTCGAAGATCAAGTCTCCACGGATATCTGCGACGTAGTTCAAGCTCCCAAATCTAACCTGATGGCCAGGGGCGTAGCTATCGATCTGCTCCAGATGGCCAAGCGAGTTGGCCCGCAGTGCAAAGCCGCCGAACACGAAAATATGTCCGGGGAGGAAGGTCTCCCCTTGGACAGCATCGTTGTTAATGATTGAAGGAGCCATCGAACCTTTTGGGGACGGCACAGTGGAACTCTCAATGAAAGCACCAATGTCGGTGTCAAAACCGGCGGATCTCGGGTAGGGGGTCCCGAACTGTGCGTCTAAGGTCGATGGTAACAGGAGACGGGGGACACAATGTTTACCCAGGTTCGGGCCCTCTCTATGGAGGTAATATCCTATTTCCTGCTTGATTGATCTTGATGAATATAAGTATTAGAAGAGTTGATCTACCACGAGATCGTAATGGCTAAAACCCTAGAAGTCTAGCCTGTATGACTGCCTCCGTTTCCGGACTAAGCCCTCCGGTTTATATAGACACCGGAGATGACTAGGGTTGTACAAAGTCAGTTACAGAGAAAGGAATCTTCATATTTGGTCGCCAAGCTTGCCTTCCACGCCAAGGAGAGTCCTATCCGGACACGGGAGAGAGTCTTCGGTCTTGTATCTTCACAGCCCATTAGTCCGGCCCATGTCCAACAGGCCGGACGCCCGAGGACCCCTTAGTCCAGGACTCCCTCACTCGTTACCACAAATACGGACTAAATCCGCCAAAAAGTCGGGTTTGAGTTCTGGTTGTGCGGCCCCATATACCGCCACCAAGGCCCAATTAAACCCATCTACTTTTGACCGAACCCGAAACTTGACCGCAAAATCTCCCATAACCACATTCCTAACTTCCAACGAGTCGCATTTAACCCCAAGTAAGATCCCTCCGGATCTTCCTCTTGAAGGTAGACAATGCCAATCAAAGTCAACCTCTCCTGACAGAGTACTGAGGAAGTGGGGGGTAAAATTGTCCCTACCAGTTTCTGACAGGGCAATAAAATCCAAACTGTGATCAATAGAAGCATCCGCTAGAAACCTTCTTTTAGCCAAGTCCTTAAGACCTCTGCTATTCCAAAAAATTCCTTTCATATCTCATCATGAATTTTTTTGGTTGTTCGGATCCTAGCACTTCTACGCGCGGCCGACGCCGGATAAAGGTACTATAAAAGGATCAAGTTGTGTAAATAACATGTATGTTGAACAAATTGTTTGGGAAACTTAAGCAAACACCAGGACAACTTGTTACCAAATCATAATTATAAGCAAGTTGAGACAACGAGAGTTGTGGTTGTGAGATCTGGGAGGGGACTTCAGGAGGAGATTGATGGAGTTGAGAAGCGGAGAAAGAATGCATGCCTTAAACTCAGTCTCACAACTAGATTATTCCGGTTACCTCCCTTGCTGATGATCATCATTGGCGAGGGGGAGGGAGGAGCCTCCCCCCGCGGCGAGGGGAGAAGAGACATCATTGATGGAGAAAAACAGGAGGGCTGAGATTTGTGAACGTAGTTACCCTGGCCCAGAGTGCGGTTGGCCCACTTCACAGGAAATCCCTGAAGTTGTTCTGCAAAGTAGTGGACTAGTTTACGACTGGTAGCTGACTCTTGCAGCGTGTTTGACAGCTTGAGGGAAAAGGCATGGGAATTTTTAAGTGGGAGTTAGCTGAGAGATTAGACATGGGAAGTGGACTATTAGTCCCAATCCCTCGTTTGGTTTGGGGGTGGGAGTTAGTCGTGGGAATCTTGTTTCCGCAGCTTGCGGGATGGGAGCAACGAACATGGCGATTGCATTTTTCTCTCTCATTTCCCATTCCCTCCTCCAATTACCAGCCCCCCCCCCCCCCAGGAAGAGATAAGTGGGAGTTTGACCAGCCCCTTTCCCCGTCCATCATCAATTCCACTGTCCTCCAGTCAAACAAGGGAATTTAAACCCCACGCCCGCCTAATTCCGATTCCCTAATATTACTTCCCCCGAAACAAACAGGCTGTCGGTAAAAATGGGGCAGGGATGGATGACAGAGGTAATCGAGGCCGTGCATGCCCAAATTGGATGGGTGCGAGGTGGAGAGGCATAGCTCGCTACGTCTTACTTACTGTTTTGTAATTTATTAATTTTTTGTGAGTAGTATTTACTATTAAATTCCATCCTCACATCACACGATGCTAATTATAGATAGCTCCTAGTTACGATCCTTCTTGTCGGCCAAGAAGAGATTTATCAAGGCTTTGCTGACGATTGCCAGCTTCTCTAGTATTTCGTTTGCCATAGCCATCGTCCCCGCCACCGACGTGCTACAGACCTCGTGAGTGCAGTCCTTGATGCTGTTGGTCGTCTTCTCAACGCACTCTGGTAGCTCCGAGGGCGTCGGCCCATGCTTACCTTTGCGGCCGAAGTCCTGGATGATGTTGTAGCAGATCTGGAGCGTGTTCACCATGCCGCCATAGTCCGCCCGACACAACCGGAGGGCGCGAGCTGCTATCTTATCCTTGGTGGCGATTCGGCCGCCTTCACGGAGCATGTTGTCCACCTTGCCTACCATGGCGGCTGCATGCACCTTGAGTATGTCAGCAGTGATGAGCGCAAGGTCACGGCAGTCCTTGGCCTCGGCACTCCGGTGGTCTGATAGGAGCGTTGATGCGCAGAATTCTGGCAGGAAGCCCACCTTGAATGGCTCGCCTGAGATGTTCTTGCACGCCTCCATCACGAGGCTTGTGTTGTCGGCCTTCTCCCCGCCACCGCTGGCGTGGGCAGCCATGGCAGAAGAAAGGAGCATGACGACGACGGTTGAGATGGCCATGGAAGCCATAGGTGTTGCTGCCGCCATACGGCAGCGAGAATATACAATTTGGACAAAATAGAGAGGAAGGAGGAGATGGTTGGAGGTGCAGGTGGGTTGAGATTTATATATAAGTGCATCGGTATGGTGCATAAATCTAATTACCTTGGTCACGTAAATGCTATTGATTAATGCCCATTGTACGCATATATGTGCAGGTTGGATTCACTTACAATTGCAGTACTACTGTGTGTCTTCTGCATGGATCGATTTCAAATAAAATAAAGATCATCCGTTAAAGGTATACATAAAGTAATATGTGATTTATTTATTGAAAAAATCAGGTTACTAAATGTGCATTATTATTGTGCACATATATATTTATCTTATCCGAGATGGGCGCAAATAATGAAATAGGTTACAATATTTTTTTCAGTGTACGCATGAACTTGCCTCTATGATGAGTCAACTAAAACATGCTGTCAAAGTTTTTTTGTTTGCCATCTAAAAAAGGATTTCTTAGTTTGACAATTAAAATTTGTACTGTAATAAAATTTTATGGATGCAGATGGTGTTAATTTATTTTGGAAATCTTTAAATGGACATTGTTCACCCCAAAACCTACAAGTATGAACTTTTCACGGATTATTTCCTTCCAAACATTGTCAGGTAGGGGGGGGGGGGGGTAGGGTAAAGTGTTGTCATTTCAGATACTTTAAATATTCACGAAATCGTTTAGAGGGGAATGTGAGGCAAAATGGTTCTCAAAGCTACATGAGGATAATATGTCACTGCATTGGTAACTAGGGTGAGAATTTAGAGCGCACTACACTGTTTAGTGCCTCGAATGGACTGCAGGTTTGAAAAGGGGAGAATGTATCATGTGCACCGAGCAATCTGGTGCACCCAATGCTCCAATAGCTCGTTGGCCACTAGATGCAGAAGAAAGGGACCTGATCCAGCTACGACTGTATGAGGGAGCCTGCTGGCACATTTGCAGAACAACCCTTGTAGTTATATGAAATCAGTGATGCATTCTGCTAAAGCCAACTCATCACTCTTCGTTGGCCAGTTCTTTACGACAGTACCAACGAGATTGAGTTAGATAATTTTTGTTCCCATCGCTCGCTTGTCTACATTTCCTCCACCACTCAACACGTTAGGAAGAAAAATCATGTTGACGAGAGCTTAGAACTAACTAATCTGCCATGTATGAATGCACTATGCAAATCTCATGGAAACCAAGGACAACAACATTGACACTTTTGTATATGTTTCTAGGAGTTCCACGAAAATACCTTTGAGTTTCTTAATTGATTCATATAAACTAATCCAACTTTGGGGAGCTTTTTAAATGTCAGAATGCAACAACATCATAAGTCAACGACACAGATGGACATTGCCACTACAAAGTTGACTGCAGAAAACGATGTGGTTGCCAGGGTTAAAATCTGAACAAAATTTCAGTGGAATATCCGAAATTTCACATATTTCAATGGGGTTCGAAATAAATCTAACCCTGAAATTTCGATGCACATTCAAGCTGATTTAAAAGTATATCTAAATTTTGTTAAAATTTATTAAAATTAAGGATATTTGAAATCCGAAAAAATTTATGAAATGTGCAAAATTTCTGAAATTTCGCATATTTCAGTGAGGTCTGAAATATTTTGTTTCCGAAATTAAAATCCTTGGTGGTTGCATACATATGAGTTGTGCTATAGAGAAAAATTTGAGCACGGCTTTCTGTCAAATGGAAAGTTTTCACATAAAAAGGATGCCCACTGTTAACCAGGGATAAAAAAAACACCATGATCTAGTTTTCTGTACATTATATTACTCCTATATATACAAGGGTTCAGAATTGAGTGTGTCCATAAGGGTAATTAAATTTCACAAGGAAAATTTTTGTTCCAAAAAATCCTTCTAATTAAAACAGAAGTGTTCTTGCTCTACATCAACAATGTCGAACTCCTGTATCTGCAATTGTTCCTCCACACATACATCTATTTGAACAGGTCCCACTGTGTACTGAAGCATTCAGAGTATGATAAGTAAACCACCACAAGTAGCTCTTCCGATCAGCTGAAAGAGATACCACAACTTGCAGAAGGAGGAAAATATTCAACTTGAACACTAGCTTGAACAACAGGATTTTTTTTCTACAGATGAGCATGTTGCTGAACATTCAGAGAGGAGCCGAAAAACATGAACAACATCAGGTTTCAGATGTACATACAAAAATATAAACAAAACAATATATGGACAAGATTAATGCCTGTATTGCTGAAACGTTCAGTAGTATTTGTAAAAAAACGTAAAATTATGTTTCATAGATCTTGGTTCTTACTTCCTACTCCTAAAATCCTTGTTGATTCATGATTAAAATAAGCTTTTTATGGTCCTTATCACACGATACTTAGTTATTCAGGAGCTGCAGGGAACAAGTAAGATGAATACCCTACTAACAAGCAGGCAAGCAGCACATATCAAAGGTGTTACTTTTTGGAGGATTGCAGCAAAATAAAATCTCGACCAGAAACAACTAGTACCGCTTTCACAAATTTCAAATTGGACTTCGTAAGTGCACCTCCTATTTCAATTTATACAAACCAAGAATCAGAACAGCGAGCGCATCATTTGTTTCTTTTACATTCAGACTATTGTGATAGAGGATAAGATTATACAGGTATACTTGTAGCTCATGCATCCTCAAACAGTCACACAATTCCTATTTTCAATCAACAACATCATGCATTTAAGTCAAGTGAAACAACATTAGTCACAATGTCTCCCAACAATTGATTCAATGAATTTGGGAAACATTGGCGATGGAACTTTAAGAATAGAATATGAACTTGACACATGGCTAAAGGAAGAAGCAAATACGCGCAAGATTCTTGAACTGCTGCAGATGTTTCCACTTGCTGAAGTATGGCGCAAGAATTTTTTATGAACTTGCTATAGTACAGAGCAAGAATTCCTGATGCTACTGTGAAAAATATATATTGGGAATGAGCATGTTCTCACTTACCTTGAAAATTTAAGATGATGATGCTAAAGTACAGAGCAACAAAACACAGAGGAAAAGAGTGAATGGTGCTCAGTACACATAGTAATAAGGTTGCACTAATTGGAAAAATTGTCACATGAGCACGACATATAGTAGGTTGGCTACAAACAACAGTAACACATAAGAAAAGCCGAATCCAAAAATCTATGTGAACCTATGTTTAGCAATTCCCCTTCGAGGCATTCATATTCCCAAATGCCACTAGTTGCAAACGAATTGGGAAAACTGATGACCGGAAGAACTAAATATTAATGCACATGGAAAATAGAAGAATCAAATTCATGCTCATACCTCGAATCACATGTTGTAAAGGATGATGGCCAGCTCCTATTCAATCGTAGCGTCGATATCTCCGGAGGTACAACACTACGCCGCTATGTAGACACAATTAATCGCATCGAGCTACCGGTGGTCCACATGATTTCTTTCCTGGACGCTGGTGCTTCAACACCAGAAGCCAGAGAGAGAGAGAGAGAGAGAGAGAGAGAGAGAGAGAGAGAGAGATAGCTAGCTAGCTCAGCCTGGTCCGGTGGTACAGGAAGGCGAAGGGAGTGAGACGAACTGGGTTGGGGGAGTTGATTCGCTAGATTTAGCTGCACCTCAGGGTCTGTTTTGCAAATGTACCAGTAGGGTCCCTTGTAGATGGATCAGGTCCCTTCCTTCCTCATCTAGTGGCCCATGAGCTATTGGAGCATCTGATGCACCAGATAGCTCGGTGTACAGGGTACATTCTCGAGGCCGGGAGAGGATCTTATAGCGCATGGCCAAGGCCCACATGGCTGGGGGTGGACTGGGGCGTTGGGAACGTGCGACATGCGCTCGGGTCGTGACGAGATCGTAGGCACGGGGACCTCGGCATGAGGTTGATGACGACATGGGCGGTCCCACCTAACAATGACAGAGAGAGAGAAGAAAGAGGTCTGTGGGCGCGTTGGCCGTCTGATGCTGATCCAGCTGCTCAGATAAAATTGCATGTACCGCTTCGATAGCTGGGTGCTGGGGTGCACGCTGCTGTTGGGTTGGGCCTGCTGGGCTAGCTCGCCTGGCTGGCTGGTCATAGTCGTTTTAAATTTTGTTTCTCTTTTCGTTTCTGTATGAATTTCAAATCGGTTTCAAAAAGCAAACCTGCTCCAATTTCATTTTGGTGTACTACCAAAAGTTTAAACATTTATTTAGGCTTTATGGAAGTAAATTTTCCTGCCATAATAAAATATTAAGACCTATGTATTAATTCTCATTTGTTTTATGCTCATTTTCCAAATCGGACCTATTTTGTTATTCGAGTTATATGGAATTTTTATTTTCCTGCCCATTTCAAATATTTAGCTTGTCAGCTCATTTTGAGGGATTTACTTTAGTTCCCATTTTCCATTTTGGTTCCATTTAAACTTTAGATGATTTTAGGGTTTCCAATATTTGGGGCTTACAAAATTTTATTTCCATCCCAAGATAATTCACACAAGGTTACTCATATGTATGTGGCTCAACTTTTGGGTTTTATAAATGACTAGCAGGGTGACCCGCGCATTTGCGCGGCTAGATTAACTATATATTGTAATATTTGTTTTTTGTCTATTATGTAGACCCGCAACTAATTATTATTGGATTTAATTTCAGAACCACATTGCCATTGCCCATTGGTATGTCTACAGAAAAGATTGTACTATATTCAGTATACTTTTTATAATTTTCTATACGGTTGTGGCTAAGGACATTTATGAGTGACTCAACGGAAGGAAGACCTCGAGGCCTGCGACACGACATTGAAATTATATGCTATTCTTTCATTTTTCCCTTGTTCACCCTCCTATCCCAGTAATAATAATTCTATCCAATATTTTCATTCACAATTTTAAAATTAATTAGGAAAATTTGTTGCTCGTATGTAAACGTTGTGACCGTTTAACTCACTGCATTGCTCACTGCCCTGTATTGCAGATTTCCATTTAAGCAATGACCTCTGTATGCTTATATGCACACATCTTGCTCCCATTAAGTGATTTTTGTTGGTTCTCCGTCCGAGATAATGTGTGTATTAACAAAAAGCATGAAAACTTCCTCACTTCCCTGATATTCAACACCCAAAAACTGATCGCTTAAATAAATAATTATATAAATAGAATGTATCAATGCAAATATTGAGCATCTAATGGCCTAGGAAATGCTAGTTTTCTCTTTCGCGACATGCACTTCCTACATCCCAAATGCACGTCCTATTTATTTTATCATAGGACGAACAATTTTAAATTTGACTGAATTTTGAAATTCATATCGTAAGTACAAAATAAAGAGAGTACCAATATAGATCTGGAAATATATTTCATAGTGATTTATATGGTATTATATATATGTGTGTGTGTATATATACATGTATATATATATTTATATATATGTATGTATGTACATATATACATATATATATATATATATATATATATATATATATATAGAGAGAGAGAGAGAGAGAGAGAGAGAGAGACACACACACACATAGTGATGCTATTCATAAGTTATTCTTCACCCGAGGTAATCTTACGATCACTTCATAATTAAATTACATTTGGAATTCAAATAGTTACATTCCTATTGATTCACTACGTAAAAATTGATATAAGAAAATAAAAGTATAAGTCATAAGACAAGAAAATTTGGAGTTTATGTATATTTTACACTATGTTTTTACGTTTGTAATTTTACATAACATAAAATATTTTTTACGGTGATGATATATTTTCTTACGGTCTCTTTTTACGTCAGAAATAAAACAAAACTTACGGAACGTAAAATTACAATGCATTGGTTGTAAAATAGAGGGGGGATGAAGAATAACTATTTCTCACCCAGGGTGACGAATAGTCAATATATATGGACGTTCTTTATTTAATAATCACTATTTTTTTGTAATTTCTAAGAAAAGTGATTGTATTGAGTACACTACTGATTACTAATTGGTGCTAGTTGCATTACTCTTATCTGATTAGTGGTTGACACATGTTCTTAACTTGAATCATTATTTTCAATGATGCAATATTCTTCAGTGATTGGTGTGCCACTGATATATGCGAGAGAGCTTGTCTAAGTACACATGCATGCTGCTGATACATTAAAATAGTTTTATTTGCGTATACATGTTTCCGGCCACAACTCATCATACGACAAACACTGGAATTGTGAGGATTTCAATTTTTTTTAATTTCAACCCTACTTCCTTATCTTCGAAAATCGTTTTCATATAACAGATAAATAGATATTCCCCCGAGCATTGCAGGCGCATATGAATGTATGTTGTGCCTTCGTTTTGGTCGGCTGAATATCAGTGGGAGTTAAGATGTGTGCGCATCGTGACTTTGATCCTCGGCTCGTCCAGGAGGCATGTCATATATGATCGTGTTTAGTTCCAACATACGCCCATGCATATATTGCCTTATGTTTTTTTTTCTAAAGAACGTGCATCGGTGAGCTGGGTCTGGGACTTTTTTTAATATATATTAGTCTAGCTCCTACAGGCGGAGGCTTTACAGGAGTAGTACGTGTCAGTTCAATATGCATAACATATAACGTTTTCCATGTAACATAATATCTTTAAATCTCAGCCGTAAGTATTATTGATCAACGATGTATATTATTTTGGATTATGTGGAAGAACGTGGTGTCTTGTTTTACTTATGTTTAAATTATATAATAGATCCCCAAATGACGGTTAGAGTGCTTATAATTCCCAAAGTTGTATTTGATCCACATTTTCAAACAATTCAATAACTCCTAAATTTTTTCAGCTAAAAGCAACAAATCACACGCATTTTAGGAAACTTTAATTCCCTCTAATTTTTATTATTAACATTTGAAGTATAAAACTAAATGGTTGCACCTTGAGGAATTATTTGTAAGTTTGGGTCTAGAGATGTGCACCTTGCAAGTTGCAAAAAAGAAAAAAGAAAACATTTTGCAACCATTGAATTGCTAAGGGTCAATTTGATCGATTCTAAATGTAGCACAGAGATAGAAAATCAGTTATACAAAAGTATATTTACAACACACCAATGCTAATAAGAAGTATTAATGTGAGGAGGTCCAAAATGAACACCCACATATCTGTGTGCCCCAATATATAAGTAAGAAGTATTAATGTGAGGAGATCCAAAATGAAGACCCACATATCTGTGTGCACACCTTCTATGGACTCTTAACTATTCGGAAATCCGTAATCAAGATTTATCACATTAATGAACATATGGGAACTTTATGTGTGTTAATATGGGAAGATATAAAATAAGCATCTATTATATATTTCTGTATATAGAGGGCATTAATACAAGAAGATTTAAAATGAGGATCAACATATTTGTATAGCTAGTACTATTAATTCATACTATATCTATGGCTAAGCAGCACACTGCATTTCTGGACCGCCACTGCTTTCTATATAAAAATCTCAACCCATGCACATCACTTAATCAATCCATTTCTTCCCTACAAATCCTTCTATATCCATTTATCTCCACCTTCTCCAGCTTCAATACATTTCAAGACTTCCAACTAGCATAATAGCAATGGCAACAATGTCGGCGACCTCCATCTTCTTCTCTGCCATCGCTATCATGCTCCTTTCCACTACCATCGCTGCCGAATCTAGTGCCTCTGGTGGGGGCAAACCCAAGGTAACCAACTTCATGGTGGAAGCATGCAAGAATGCCTCAATGAAAAACAAAATATACGACCCCAACCCAATCACGCAGGAGTTTTGCGTGTCGACCCTCATGTTGGACAATCGGAGTGCCGAGGCTAAGGATCTCCATAGCTTGATACACATTGCCATTGACATACTCAAGGGCCAAGTTGCTGCGGCGAATGGTAATGTCAAACAAATGTTGCAAGACACCAAGAATGGCACGGCTACAATGCGTGCCCTCAGTTACTGCATGGTGGACTACGATCGAATGGTGAGCATACTCAACATATGTGACACAATGATAAAGGAGTACCATGGTCGCAAGGGCGGAGCCAATGATGGGTTGCTGTCTTCTGAGCTGCCTGCCTGTGTGGAGAGAGTGGACAAACCTTTCATCGACTGTTGGTTGGGCCTTCTTGCTATGGAGGCGAAAAAGCTGTTGGATGAAAACTTTGCGGTGGGCATGTCGGTCACACTTAACTTTTGCCTTGCTAGCACCATATAGGGTCAATGATTCATAATTTGTTTTTCAATATGAAATGGTGTTGTTGTAACATCTATTTACCTTCACTTGGAATAAAAATAATGTTACCGTGTCATCAATTTTACTTTCACTTTCGCTTGTGATATATGCATATGCAAAAATGTTGATTACAAAGCTGTCTAGAAAACAGCTATCGCACAGCTCCTCCATGAGCACGCATCGACGGGAGTGTGGGAGCCAGCCTGCACTCACTCAACCTAAGGGGGGGGGGGGCAGTGGGAGTGCAACTGGAGGGCCAGGGGTGGGGTGGGAAGAGGAGGACGCCTTGGATCTCCAGCACCATGTCGCCAAGCCCCAGCATGTGTTCTCTGAATAAATATAGAGTGGTGGTTATGTTCCTGAATTAAAACTTGTTGATTTGCCGTGTGTTGCTCTGAAGATCAACTGCTCAACTGTTGGTCTGATGGAAATTTGTGAGATTTATTTTGTCAGTTTCAGGCCAAAAGCACTGGGCACTTCCTTTCCTTCCCAATGAATTTCTCTCTTCACTTCCCAAATAATTTGGCTGCACCCGTTTTTCGTTCATGAGTGCTTGGTTTTCAGTCATTCGAATTTTAAACTTGTAGGAACTTTTCTGTCCTCACTCAGGGGAAACAACCATTGTCGAAATTGTAAACTTCTTGGTCACTTTACTGAACTTCGTTCTAATGGGCGAACAACTTCTCAGTTATCTTGCTCGAACATTGCTCAAATAGGTTACGTACTTCATTGTTTGCTTGCTCACACTTTTTTTAACATAATCGAAGAATTTCTCTGTATCTTGATTGTACACCGGAATTGTCTATGAGTGTACATCTATATCTATATATCTATACCTACCTACTATTAAAGAGAGGATTGTCTCTGCCCGTCCGTCGCGCTTTTTGCCCAAAAAAACCTCGCACTTCCCCAAAATCAACCCGTGGCCCCGTTTAAGTGTGATAGAAAAATGTTTTGCGTTTTGTAGAAACCCCCCTGAGGTTTCAGTTAATCAACTCGCGGTCCTATTTTAAGTAAGAATATAAAACATTTTGATTTTGCAGAAAATCCTCTGAGGTTTTGGTTAATAAACCTGCCATCCGTCTAGAGAATATACTTTTTTGTAGATTCAAATGTTTTTTAAAATGTTCATATCTTTTAAACCGTAAATCCAATTTTAACATGTTATATATGAAAATTGATTAGAAAAATATGTAGAATTTGACTATGAAGTTTGTTTACTCGTTAACCATTTTGAAATGCTGCTTAGGGACAGATTTAAATCCTTTTAAAAATATGCACATCTTTTAAACCTTAACTCTAGTTTTAACATGTTTTAAAATATATACGGATTGGTTCAACAAACTTCCAACATCTAGTAGATCTATCCGCACGTAGTTAATTATCTTTCTAATTAAATTTTAAACAGATTTTGATGACAAAGCATCCGATGATTGATTGAATCAGACGGCACAGACCCGTCTCCTGTGCGAAACTGCGCCTCCTTGCCGCAGTAAGCGGCACATAGGAGGTCCCGGCGATTCAGACGCCCACCTCAGGGCTAACAAGGTTGGTGCCTCGAATGGGCCTATTTCTGCGTACTGGGCTATACTGTTGTTTTCAAAATAAGGTGCCCCTTGGAGCTGGAGGCCCTGTGCTGGCGCACAGGCTGCACTCCCAGCGCCCATGAAGAAATATACGTAGGCCTATATAAAAATTTGGGTCCACCAAAATTGATGGGCCCTGGCGGACCACACAATCCGCACACCTATGGGCCCGGCCCTGCTATTTGTTTACTTGTAGGTTCTGGGGTGAACTTCATATACTTAAACATTTCAATACTAAACTATGACCATATGATCATATAAAAATTATTATAGTGACCACTAAAGATCCGTGTAGCACTGACACATAATCATCGACCCGGCCACTGACCAATTGTCAGTGTTGAGCATTATCACCGACCGGGCCCTTCGGTTGCGTTAATGATAAGCATTTTGGGGATCCACATGATACTTATCATACACCAGTCTGAAAATGACCCGTATCTGATATTGTGTTCCTAGGTGAAAATGGACCAATATTTACCACTGGCCGACTGCTTTCTTTGACCCGTTTGAGTTTACTAATTTAATCTTACCCTTTGTGTTTCTTGCCGGTCAGTGTTGTCGCTTACAAGGGTTGTTATGTCCATCCTCGCTTCCCGCCTCCATTACAAACCCTCCATGTCACCGCCGAGCACCGCCCCCTTAGTTTTCTCTCTCTCCCGCCGTAAATATCCATCATGTCAACCTCCATCAAACGTTCCTGGTGCCATCCCCGATGACTCTGTGGAAATCTTGGACTACGGTTCCGTCACCGACGCCCCCGTGTCTAGCAGGCGCGGGGGCTTCGGCCCGACGTGGCCGCACGCACACCATCCCGAGAGGCATTCTCCTACAAAACTCCTCGATGGTCATGGAAGCTTAGCCACCGTCTGACATCTCTAGTTCCATTTATTTCACCCTGGCGTTGGGTCTCCCGCACCGTCGCGTGTCGTCATATACCCAACATATTCTGCATATGTTCTTCTATCGCGGTAGTTAAATGAATGGCAGTGAGCATTTTATTATTATTATTTTACAAACCGCTCGTCGGAATGATGCAAATAATACGCTACTGGGAAAATATCATCGAGGCAAAACTTTTTCTTATAGAACACTCTCTCTAGTTCCTTACGGTTTTAGAGGAGTTTCGAATTGACGGAAACACGGACACTGTTTTTTCGTGGACCCAAAATTGGCGAAGTGAGCAGCATCAGACGGGAAACAACACTGCAATGTCGACAGAGGGAACTGCATGCGATATTTTTTTGTACTGTTTTCACTATAATTTTTTCAACCGTTTGTCGAAACGAGTCCGGTGTCGTTGGAAAGGTATGGAATAGGTGAAAATTTTCGATGTAGTACCCTTTTTGACATTCCTTAAGGTAATAAATGAATTTCAAACACGGTGCACTGCACATTGATTAGCAGCAAGCATTGTTTCGCAAAAAAATTAACCGCTTATTAGAATGATGCAAATGATACACCGTTGGAAAGATATCGACCAGAGGCAAAATTTTCATGTAACTTTTTCTTATAGATATACTCTTCCTAGGTTGCTACAGTTTAAAAGTAATATTAGAAAAACGACGATCTCGAATTGCATTTTTGTATATTTTCGGTCGGACACCATGTGTACTGCATCTGACTTCAAATTGCATTGCATCTACTATGCAGTTGATTGATTTTTGAAATACAAGGTATTGCAAGGGGCGTACAGTTCACATCCGGCAAAAGTGAACCGCGACACAAATTGAAACCGAACTGCATGAGTTCTTTTTGTTTTTAAATATCTTTTCTACATATTTTTTAGTTCCTTTTTTGTTTTATTTTTCTAATTTTACGTGGGACGAAGTTTACTATATTTTATGAACTTTTTTTTGCATTTTTTCCTACCCGAGGTGAACTGCAATAGTTTTTCTATCTTTTTCTGTAAACGTGTCTCGATTACATGGTCAACACTAGTGGTTTGCATTATCCATTTTGTATATTTTTGTCTTTTCAAACCATTTTTTATAAACGCATCAGGACTGTCGGGTCGAGCATAATGCATTGCATCGATCGAGTGCACATCGAAACAAAATGGAGTGAACCGTGTCATGAACTGAAATGAATAAAGAGCATACTGTTTAATTTTCAAAGATGAGTACACATATACCAACATAAGTTGCATACAAGTACCACACGGCCAAAAATGAAAAAAAAACAATTACACACACGAACTGCTCTATATTTTACACAACACATAGGAATGCCGCCGATGAAGAACTGCACTCTGTCGAAACCCAAAGTCGAACTGCACTCTATGTCAAACCGCGCTGCAGCAAACTAAAATTTTGAACTAGAAAAGTAAACGGAGGCGGTTTTGCAATACGACTCGATGCGAAGTGCTTGGTCAACACTTGACAGCACTTGTCGACCACCATCGGGTGAAGTGGTCAAGGCAAGCAGAATGATCTTGAGGGCGAGAAGGAAGGTGCAGGCAAAGCATGCACCGCAGTTGTTGGAGAGGCTATGCTCGCCGGTGGGGAGGCCGGGCACGGGGGCATAGTAGGGAGGGGGTGATGCAGGGGCTCGATCTGATGCGTGCAAGGAGGCCAACACCTTGCAACGGTGACCATTTGCGGTGGCGACCGGAAATAGCTGGGGGAAGTCAGGGTCGCCAGGGGTGGTGCTCTGGGGAGGGAGATCGTGGAGGGTTGTGGAAGAGGATTGCGGGGAAGGAGAGGCACATTTTGTGTTGTGGAAGGGGGCTGGCGGTGGGTGCGTGGGGGCGCCGTGGTGGTCGGGGGTTGTCCCATGGTTGCCGGCTGTTGGGCAGGTGGTTGTGGGCAGCGGGTTGGGGTAGGTGGTGGTGGTGTGGGGTGCCGCGATGGTAGGGGTGTAGGTTTGTGGAGCTCGTGGGAGATTGGTGGCTCGCGGGGTAAGTGGGTGGTCGTGGCATGAGGGTCGGGTTTTTATTCTGTTTTCGTCTTCGCTAGTTCGGGACGCAAGTACAATAAGGTGGTTTTGTTAGTAGAATAAGGTCTTAAGGGTGTTAGTAGAATAGAACCACCATCAAAACCCATTTATAGGGTTAGCACTACTAGGAGTATGTACTCCTTGTGGTATGTGCAGTGGGTGAGAGATCAAACTGTTGTCCTCGCGCTAGAGAAGCTAGTCCATAGCCATTGTAGTAACAAAGGATTAGTACATACGAAGGCAGCCCAGTATATATGAACTATAATCCGCCGCTGATTAATACTTGTTTTAAAATTTCAAGCGTAATTTCTTAAAAGGGAAATCTTTTCGAAACGCGAACATTATATGGGAACTAAAAAAATAAGAACAAAAAATTGAATACAAGAATATTTTATAAACTACGAACATTATTTGCGAACAACTTTCAAAAAGATGAACATTTTTAAAAGTTGTGAACAGAATTTGAAAACTGTAGCATTTTTAGAATATGCGAACAATTTGGAAAACAGGAGCACATTTTGAAATTCCGAAATATTTTAGAATTTGTGCAAAAAATTAAACATGTGAACATTTTTTGAATTTATGAACAAATTTAGAAACATGAATATTTTTAAATATGTGAAAAAAATTTGAAAATGAAAATATGTTTTGAATTTTTGAACAAATTTGGTGTTCTAGAATTTTTTTATATTTGTGAACAAAATTTCGTAACAGGATTTTTTTTTGAAATTCCCAAACATTTTTTCATTTATGAACAAAGTTTTAAGAGGTGAACATTTTTTAAAATTTCCAAGCAAATTTTTAAAAATGGGAAATTTTTTGAAACCAAATAATTTTTGTTTTGTGAACGAAACATTAAAAGGTGAACATTTTTTTAATTACCGAACATTTTTTGCAACAAAGCGAACAAATTTTGGAATTTATGAACATAATTTGAAAACTGGAAAATTTTGCGTAAAAATGAAATATTTGTAAAATGTGAACATTTTTTGGAAAAGAAAAGAAATATAAGAAAGAAAAATGAAAATGAAAAGAAAAGAAAAAGTATAGAAAGAAACAAAAAAAGGAATAAGTAAAGAAAAGGAAACACGGAGAGAAAAGGAAAAAAAGAGGAAAATATTAACAGAACAGAAAACATCTGGTTTAGGTACCTTGTAGAAGGTTCCCAAAACCGGAAATGCTGAAACCGCTTAAACAGGCCGGCCCAATTTTACCGATCGCCTGTGCGAACCTGCGACATTTCGGGGAGTTCCTATACGGCTCTTTTAGCGGCACCGCTAACCGCAGCTGGCAGCCACGCGCGACGACTAGCGGGCCGGCCCAGCAACCTGCAGAAAAAAGTGAAGAGAAGAGAAAAATACTTAGCTGATAAAATAGGTCACCTGGGATGCGAACTCAGGTCCGACAGCTAAAGAGGTGACGCAAGAACAAATCGACCAAGAATACTTCGCTGATTACAGTCCGAAAACAGTCCGCCCGTTTCAGTAAAAAACATTAACATATATTCTGCACATATAAATCATTTGAAAAAATAAAACGTGGAATTGGGAAAAATCATAGAGTTGCTATAAAAAAGGTCCGCCCGTATGAGAAAATAGTTCAATTTTTTTGAAAAAGTTCATGGAATTCGAAAATAACTAAAAGTTCACCAAATTCTGGAAAATTTCCATGATTGTTTTAAAAAGTTCATCGATTTTGTAGAAAAGTTCACAAATTTAGAAAAATGTTCATCGAATTTGAAAAAATGTTCATCCACTTGTAAAAAAGTTCATCAAATTTGGAAAAAATCAGCGCTTTTAAAAAAATTTCTTTGATTTTGTAGAAAATGTCCCAAATTTCGAAAAATGTTAACCAAATTTAGAAAAAGTTCATGAAATTTGAAAAAAAGTTCATCAAATTTAAAAATTAATTCATAAAATCTGAAAAATAGTTCATCAAATTGGAAAAAGGGTTCATCAAATTGGAAAGAAGGTTCATTAAATTTGAAAGAGTTCATCTTATTTGAAAAAAGGTTCATAGAATTTGGAAAAAGTTCACTGATTTTGAAAAATGTTCACCAAATTAGAAAAATGTTTATCGCATTTGAATTTTTTTTCAACAAATTCTAAATATTTCATCAAATTTGGCAAAAAAAACTTCACCAATTTTGAAAAAAGTTCATCTAATTTGAAAAAACTATCAGAAAATTCGGTAACTTTTTTCATCGAACGTGAAAAAAAAAAGGAAAAAGAAGAAAGAAGAACGAAATTGAGAAAAGAAAAAAAGGTAAAAGGAAAATAAAGAACAAAAGAGGCGAGGAGCTGTTATTTATCACAGAAGTTGAAGTTGTCCAGTTGTTAGCGCGGGTTCGAAGAAGATGGGCTGGCCCATCGCGGGGGGGGGGGGGGGGGGGGGGCGTGCGCCCTGTACCGGTAAGCCTAAAACGGGCGCTTAGAGCGCCGTTTAGGATTTACCGACATTTTGCCGCAGCGCGCGGCGAATAGGAAATCCCTGAATCGCACGTGTGACACACCTTGAAGCAGCCGGCCGCTCAATCGTTCGATGCTCCCAATCCCTATCCAAATCTTCCTTCAAAAAATTCCTGTACAATCGTTCGTCTTCTTGAACAGAAGTAATATGCCTCCGGATCGGATCTAGGCCGCGTCTACATCTCTGCGGAGTTTGTGTCTCTCGTCCGCGAAGCTGATCTATCCTTCGCTCCGGACGGCAGCAGCCGAGCACCAGGAAGGCAGGAGCGGTTTGAGTTTGGCAAATAATGGAACTCGTTTTCGAGCGGCCAATGACCCATGGCTTTGACCGTGAGTTCAACTAATTTTACCATTTTCATCTTTTGAGTTTCGCCTTTTGATTTCCAATACCTTGTAGTTAATATTATTTTTTGTACCTTTTGAATACCGGCGTGCCGTCGATCAGTGTTCCAAGATCTAGGTCATGTTTCCCCGAGAGAACATAATCTTTGTCATATTAATCGTCGCTCAAATGGATGCATCGGAGGGAGTATCTCAAAAATGATTATGCAACCAAATGTTGAATGGATGCGATTTTTGATCCATCCCATTGCTACGTCACACAATATGATCTATACATCATTATCATTCTACTGTTCTACTGCAACACGCCCCATTTTAGAGTTTGGCACAGGGCCTCCGATTTTGCCGGCCCGGCCCTGCACAATAGTGTCGAAATCAACTAGCGAATAAATCTGCTGGTAAACAACAGAGAGGACAGCAAAGCAACTTTTACACTCTGCGCAACACTCAATTCTAAAGATACACCCACGAAAACTAACATAAACAAGCTTTTTTTTGCGGGGAACATAAACAAATTATTTATTTCTTTTGCAACACTGCATTTTTTTTAAACTGGAACACCTTGCATTCCAAATTATGTCGGACCGGCCAAATCGGCGGTCATAGCCACGGTTACATTGTGAGGGAAATCTGATAGCCTGAGCCGCTGTTCAATGCATCTACCTATAGTTGCCAACTCATGGGCAGGCTTGTTACAATCCCTTGGGCAGTGAACAATGCTCCACTCGTTAAAACTCGCTCGTAGGAGATATCTAGCTTCACGGAAGACAACACCAAACACTACTAGGGAAAACCTTATACACAGAATCTTAGCAGCAGCGTGGTTTAAAAACAAACGCTACTGCTAATTAGCAGTAGCGAGCTTCAGGAAACCGCGCTACTAATAGCCCAGTAGCAGTAGCGCTCTAGGTGAAACAAGCGCTACTACTATAATTGCCACGGTGTTGCCTCTAGGCTAGATATAGTAGTAGCGCCCTTTTCCTCGACGCGCTACTGCTAAAGTACTTAGTAGCAGCGTTTTTCTTCAAAACTCGTTGCTGCTAAATATCACCCCCTTGCAACTAATTAAGTTTAGTCCCATACTGCTAAGCGAACAAGGTGTTTACCACCTTAAATATGTTACTTCTCAAACTATCTCGAGCACTTGATCTTCATTGAACTATATGTGTAGGATTTGTGGCTGCAATATGAATCTTCACCTGTGCCTATCCAGGTACGGCGAGGATTCATGTTGACCATTTAGTTTCTGCACAAAAAGATCAATGATGACCAATGTATATTTTTGATGTTTTTACATACTTACACTTAGCAGTAGCGTTTTTTCAGGACAAAGCGCTATTGATATTGGGCTTAGCAGTAGCGCGCTCCCTGTACCCGCGCTACTGCTAAAGCAAAACAAAACACGCGGCCCGGCCGCCCCCCCCCCCCCCCCCCCCGCACGCTCATCTCTCAATCGCCCCCCTCCGCCCGACGCCGGCAGCTGCGGTTAGGGTTTCTCCTCCGCCACAGGTAATGCTCCTCCCCCCTCTCACCGCCCCTCCGCTGCTCCTCCACCCTCTCGCCGCCCACTCTGTCGCTGCCCGCGAGCTCTGGCCGGGCGCCTTTGGCCGACCGCCCTCGATCCCCTCGCCGGCCGCTGTCGTCGCCCCCTCTCGTAGGAAAGTCACCGGCCTTCCCCTCGTCAGCACCCCCGACCAAGGTCACCATGCCATCCCCCCTCCTCGACAGCACCCCCCGAGGGCTGCCCTACGTAGATGCAGCGAGGGCTTACGAATTTCATATGGATAACTAGATGCTTTTGTTTTTCTGTAATAAGTTATTTTTTTTCAAAATGTAGGTGCCAATTTAGTTGAAATGCTTTGGTAGGTGGTACCGTGATCTGCTAGATATTGGTTATGATACAAGTATTTAGTTTGCAAGTGCTAAGTTAATCCCAATTAAATTTGCCACTTGTTTTTTTAATCAGTTATCTTAGGCAATAGGGGCCAAATTAGATGAAATGTGTCTTGGTAGGTGGTACCTTTATTTGGTAGATAACTTATTACAAATCTTAGGATTATACCTTTGGTAGGGGCCAAATAGTTTTTTCGGCAATAGGTGCCACTAAAATGCTTTCGTAGGTGATACCTTGTCATCTTATATGTTACTAGATCTTAGGATTATAATTGTCCATCAAATTGCTTCTCGCGGAAGAATCTCTTCATCTAGAGATATTCTAGAAGGTGTTAGTAAGCTAATTGAGAACTTGTTGGCTGTGAGTCTTGTTGGCTGATTTGGCATTTGCCTGCTAGCTGTTGGTTCTATTATAGAAGGTGTTAGTAAGTTAATTGAGAGCTTGTTGTTTACTTTTTGGGTCCAGGTTCCACTATGAAAATATAACTGAAGAAGAACCAAAAATATCACATGCTACTGTTTTTCTTTCCTATGAAGTGGATCGTTAATCCTTTGCTCATATTGCTTTAGGAAAATGGCGCCACCACCATCACCACCATGTCGACTGTGCAAGTCAAGGTGCGCCAGCAGCCTTGCAATTGGCAAGCTGTTCGGCATCTACTTCCAGCCGAGTTTTCGTCATGCGGCGGTAAGAAATTAGATGAAATGTAACAACTATTTTATTTTTAGTGTTGGCATTACTGCGTTGTGTCATTTTGCTTTTTTTACACAGATCGTCCCATGCAATGTGAGGATGAAATTCAACAAGCTGACATGAGACACTGTAAAATTTGAGGCTCCTGGGGGCCATACACTATGGAGGTCGAGAAAGGACGCAATATGTCACAGATTGGAGGAGATGGATGGGCCTGTTTCCTCGCCCGCATGCTTCTTACTGGTGGTGAGTTGATCAGCTTCTCCTTCAGAGCAGAAAGACCCAAGCCGGCTGTCATTTATATCAACCTGGTGGAAGATGATGAAGATGACGAAGATGATGAAGATAATGAGGACCCACTCGATGAAGATGATGAGAACCCACTTCATGAAGTTATCATAGCTCAAAGAATGAGGCTGAGCGAGGAGGAGGTGTGCAACCTATGGGACATAATTCCGCCACGTGATGACTTTGTCGGGGTGCTATTCATGACCCGCCTGATAAGTACCATGGTCGATCGGCATGAAATGGTATGTTATACTGACTGTAGTAATTTGATGATATGCTTAGTGTAGAGTCCAATGATATGCTTTGTGGAATCTAGTCGATGATATGCTTTAGTGTAGAGTCTGATCACATGCTTATTAGTGTAGAATCCAAGAAACTATTAATAGTGTAGATAATCCATATATACTCATTACTAGAATTCATGTTTAATTAGTACAAATGCGTAGTACTGTGTCTTTTGATAGTGTAGAAATCTATACTTAATAGAAATATATTTGCAAGAGTATGTGCGAGCTTATTTATTAATTGATATGTTTTTCTTATTCAGAAATTGCCAAAGAACCTATCTATGAGTTGTGGTATCGAGCCTGATGAAGAAGGCTCAGCTGGACTACGGCTTACCGCAAGGGGCTCCGTCACCACCTGTACTTACCACATGGACACAGACGGTCGCACACACTTAAACTCGGTTGGGTGAAAGAGATTCCTCGTTGGCAAGAATCTTCGTGTTGGACAGGGCATCCTAATTACTATCAGGAACACCCACCGCCCAGGCTTCAGGATGGTGATCGTCATCGATATCATCTAGAACTACATTTGTGTATGTGGCTATATCATCTAGAACTACATATGATGATCGTCGTCGATATCATGTAGAACTACATATGATGATCGTCGTCAATATCATCTAGAACTACATAATGATCGTCGTCGATATTACCTTGTACTACTTGAGGATGCATGTTGACTATATATGAAATTGTTATCTAGTACTTCCTCCGTTCCAAATTACTCATCGTGGTTTTAGTTCAAATTTGAACTAAAACCACGACGAGTAATTCAGAACGGAGGTAGTACTACCTAATACCTATAATGCTTTATGAAATTGATATCTAGTAGTACCTAGTATCTGGAAAATGCAGGAAACTGAAACTGGGTAGGAGGGGGGGGGGGGATGATGAAACACATAGCAATAGCGCGGGGCTAGGAAAGCGCTACAGCTAACTAATAGTAGCGTGTTCTGAAAAAGCGTTGCTGATACAGTCAATAGTAGTAGCGCGGGTACAGGCAGCGCTACTACTAACAGTTAGTTGTAGCGCCTTATTAGTAGCGCGGCTGCCCGCGCTGCTGATAGCCTCAAAACCCGCGCTACTACTAGGGTTTTCCCTAGCAGTGAAGATTGGAGCGGTCAAGCACCGTGGAATTAATGGCTTGAGCAAGTCCAAGACAGTCTGTCTCAAAATTGACACGCCCCATACCATGCTGCTCAGCTAAGTGTATGGCGTACAACAGCGCAGTTGCTTCAGCGTGCAGAGCTTCACTTATCTGCACAAGCCTTCCAGCAGCAGCAAACAACACCTCACCTGTATGGTCTCGGGCCACACAGCCCCAACCCAAGGTCTGCTTAGCAACATCAAAAGCGCCGTCAATATTAATTTTAACCTTATCCACCATCGGTTTGCTCCACTAAGGTTTGTTCAGAATCTGCGCTTTCTCTGGTTTTGCATAAAAGACACGCCATTCAGCAACATGCTTCTCCAAAAGGAAGCAGAACTCCTCAAGTGTAGCTCTCTTTTGCGTATGATTGGCTTTATTCCTCTCCGTCCACCACAGCCACAGAAGGCATATGATTCTCAGCTTCCTGTCCTCTGGAAGGGCAAATATGGTGGCGAGGATATCGCTCGGTAACTGACATTGCAGCAGGTTTAACCGGGACGACTCCAGCTCACACACATGCCAATCTTCTTGACCTCCTTACATCTGAAAAAAAGATGTCCGCCATCCTCCGGTAATCTATGGCAAAGGACACAGCTAGTATTGAGTTTGATCCCAATCCGTTCAATATTGCTCAGCATAGGGTGACTATTATGAGCAACTCTCCACAAAAAATGATGCACTTTCCCGGGACATCTAATCTTCCAGAGGTTCTGCCACATTTTCCCATAAGCTGTATCACCGTCGGCGCCCTCACCCTGCTGCCTAGGGGCCAGCCGTTTCTTCATGTCAAGGTGAACTCTGTACGCTGACCTCACTGAAAATAAGCCCTTGCTATCGAATTGCCAAGCCAAGAAGTCCTCATGTTGCTCAAAAATTGGAATCTTTAGTATTATATCAATCTCTTCCGGATTGAACGTTTGTCTAACCAACAGCTCATCCCAGGAGTGTGTATACGGGTCGATAAGCTCTAAGACTTTAGTCAGGATGGTATTGCGAGCTGGGAGCCAGGGGTCCTGCCAGATCCGGATATGCTCACCCGAACCCACCCTCCACACCATCCCCTCCTTCACGACGGACACCCCTTGAAGGATGCTCCGCCAAACATAACTGATGCCCGGGGTCGCTGTAGCTGCAAAAATGTCGCCGTCCGGGTAGCATTTAGCACGTAGAACACGAGCACAGAGCGAGTCCGGTGCCTGGATCAACCTCCAAACTTGGCGAGACAACATTTCAATATTGAAAGCGTGTAGATCCCTAAACCCAAGCCCTCCCCTGTTCCTTCGGATGGGTCATCTTCTCCCAGCCAACCCAGTGCTCATCCTCTTGGTTATCCCACCAAAAACGACAGATCATGTGGCTTATACTGTCACACAAGGACTTTGTCAGATCGAAACAGGCCATGGCATAGGCTGGAATTGCTTGGGCGACCGTTTTTATTAGGATTTCCTTACCCTTCTTTGACAGCATCTTGATTTTATAACCCTGAAGTAGCTCCCAGATTCTGTCCCGGAGGTATTCAAAGCAGGCTTGATGAGCCTTACCCACATAGCGAGGCCGCCCCAAATACTTGCCCTGTTGACCCTCGTTCTGTAGGCCGAGAAGATGCAGTAAGGTTTGTTTCCTAAGCTGCGACGTGTTCTTACTGAAGAGCACACAAGACTTGTCCCGATTAATAATTTGGCCCGACCCCTTCTCATATACTTCAAGAATTTCATTCACCACGGACACACTCTCCTCGGTGGCCTCCATCAACAGCAAGGAATCGTCCGCGAAAAGCAGGTGTGTGACAGTAGGGGCCTCAGGTGCTACTTTGATGCCTCTAAGCGATCCCACGGATTCGGCATGATCAAGCAACGCGGAGAAACCCTCAGCACATATAAGGAATAAGTATGGAGAAATTGGGTCTCCCTGCCTCAAACCTTGTCCTGGAATAACTGTCTCGGTACATGACCCATTTACCTTGAATCTGTAGCGTACAGTATGCATACACTTGCTGATTTGTTCCACGAAGGCACTATCAAAACCCAACCGTGTCATGATCTTCTCCATAAAATCCCAGTTCACCCTGTCGTAGGCCTTACTCATATCAAGTTTGAGTGCTGCATAGCTAGTGGCTCTAGTTCTCTTTCTCTTCAAAAAGTGTGTCATCTCATAAGCCAAAATAGTGTTATCGGAAATGAGCCTGCCGGGCACGAACGCACTCTGGTTTGGTGATATGATCTCTCCCAGTATGCACTTCAGTCTGTTGGCCAAAACCTTGGACACGAGCTTATACACAACATTACAGAGGCTAATAGGGCGTAGATCCTTCAATCTTTCTGGGTTCTGGACCTTTGGGATAAGCACCACAAGGGTGTCGTTCCATCCCTCCGGAATACTACCGCCTCGTTATACCTGTAAAACCTCGCGCACAACATCATCACCAAACAGCCGCCAATAGTGCTTATAGAAGATTGCTGGTAAGCCATCAACGCTTGGTGCTTTGAGATCAACAATGTTATCTAGAGCCTCCTTAACCTCCTCTGCAGTAAAATCCGCCGTTAAGTATTGTTCATTTGGGCAGAGACTTTTGGTGCTATGTTATTTAGAATTGCCGCAGCGTCAGCACCTGCCATGGGGGTAAATTGAAGGAAATATGCCCTAAAGGCAATAATAAAGTTATTATTTATTTCCTTATTTCATGATAAATGTTTATTATTCATGCTAGAATAATATTAACCGGAAACTTGATACATGTTTGAATAGATAGACAAACAGAGTGTCACTAGTATGCCTCTACTTGCTAGCTCATTGATCAAAGATGGTTATGTTTCCTAGCCATAGACATGAGTTGTCATTTGATTAACGGGATCACATCATTAGGAGAATGATGTGATTGACTTGACCCATTCCGTTAGCTTAGCACTTGATCGTTTAGTATTCTGCTATTGCTTTCTTCATGACTTATACATGTTCCTATGACTATGAGATTATGCAACTCCCGTTTATCGGAGGAACACTTTGTGTGCTACCAAACGTCACAACGTAACTGGGTGATTATAAAGGTGCTCTACAGGTGTCTCCGAAGGTACTTGTTGGTTTGGCGTATTTCGAGATTAGGATTTGTCACTCCGATTGTCGGAGAGGTATCTCTGGGCCCACTCGGTAATGCACATCACTATAAGCCTTGCAAGCATTGTAACTAATGAGTTAGTTGCGGGATGATGTATTACGGAACGAGTAAAGAGACTTGCCGGTAACGAGATTGAACTAGGTATTGAGATACCGACGATCGAATCTCGGGCAAGTAACATACCGATGACAAAGGGAACAAGGTATGTTGTTATGTAGTCTGACCGATAAAGATCTTCGTAGAATATGTAGGAGCCAATATGGGCATCCAGGTTCTGCTATTGATTATTGACCAGAGAGGTGTCTCGGTCATGTCTACATAGTTCTTGAACCCGCAGGGTCCGCACGCTTAACGTTCGTTGACGATATAGTACTATGAGTTATTTATGTTGGTGACCGAATGTTGTTCAGAGTTTCAGATGAGATCAGGATATGGCGAGGAACTCCGGAATGGTCCTGAAGTAAAGATTGATATGTGGATAGTAGTGTTTGATCTCCGGAAGGGTTCCGGAATCCATCGGAAGGGGTTCCGGATGTTTACCGAAATGTTTGGGCACGAGAACACTTTATCTGGGCCAAAGGGGAAAGCCCACGAGGTTTTTGAAAAGCGCAAAAGGAAGTTTTGCGGAGTCCAGGGGCCAGACGCCAGGGTCCCTGGCGTCTGGGTCCAGACGCCGAGAACCCTGGCGTCTGGCCCTGGAGTCCGAGAAGGACTCTTGCCTTTCGGGTGAAACCGACTTTGTGGAGGCTTTTACTCCAAGTTTCGACCCCAAGGCTCAACATATAAATAGAGGGGTAGGGCTAGCACCCAAGACACATCAAGAAACACCAAGCCGTGTGCCGGCAACCCCGTCCCCTCTAGTTTATCCTGCGTCATAGTTTTCGTAGTGCTTAGGCGAAGCCCTGCGGAGATTGTTCTTCACCAACACCGTCACCACGCCGTCGTGCTGCCGGAACTCATCTACTACTTCGCCCCTCTTGCTGGATCGAGAAGTCGAGGACGTCATCGAGCTGAACGTGTGCTGAACGCGGAGGTGCCGTACGTTCGGTACTTGATCGGGACGGATCGTGAAGGTGTACGAGTACATCAACCGCGTTGATAAACACTTCCGCTTATGGTCTACGAGGGTACGTAGATAACACTATCCACTCTCGTTGCTATGCATCACCATGATCTTGCGTGTGCGTAGGATTTTTTTTGAAATTACTACGTTCCCCAACAGTGGCATCCGAGCCAGGTTTTATGCGTAGATGTTATATGCACGAGTAGAACACAAGTGAGTTGTAGGCGATACAAGTCATACTGCTTACCAACATGTCATACTTTGGTTCGGCAGTATTGTTGGATGAAGCGGCCTAGACCGACATTACGCGTACGCTTACGCGAGACTGGTTCTACCGACGTGCTTTGCACACAGGTGGCTGGCGGGTGTCAGTTTCTCTAACTTTAGTTGAACCGAGTGTGGCTACGCCCGGTCCTTGTGAAGGTTAAAACCGCACTAACTTGACGAAATATCGTTGTGGTTTTGATGCGTAGGTAAGAACGGTTCTTGCTAAGCCCGTAGCAGCCACGTAAAACTTGGAACAACAAAGTAGAGGACGTCTAACTTGTTTTTGCAGGGCATGCTGTGATGTGATATGGTCAAGCCATGATGCTAAATTTTATTGTATGAGATGATCATGTTTTGTAACCGAGTTATCGACAACTGGGAGGAGCCATATGGTTGTCGCTTTATTGTATGCAATGCAATTGCCCTGTAATTGCTTTACTTTATCACTAAGCGGTAGCGATAGTCGTAGAAGCAATAGTTGGCGAGACGACAACGATGCTATGATGGAGATCAAGGTGTCGCGCCGGTGACGATGGTGATCATGATGGTGCTTCGGAGATGGAGATCACAAGCACAAGATGATGATGGCCATATCATATCACTTATATTGATTGCATGTGATGTTTATCTTTTATGCATCTTATCTTGCTTTGTTTGACAGTAACATTATAAGATGATCTCTCACTAAATTTCAAGGTATAAGTGTTCTCCCTGAGTATGCACCGTTGCCAAAGTTCGTCATGCCCAGACACCACGTGATGATCGGGTGTGATAAGCTCTACATCCATCTACAACGGGTGCAAGCCAGTTTTGCACATGCAGAATACTCAGGTTAAACTTGACGAGCCTAGCATATGCAGATATGGCCTCGGAACACTGGAGACCGAAAGGTCGAGCGTGAATCATATAGTAGATATGATCAATATAGTGATGTTCACCATTGAAAACTACTCTATCTCACGTGATGATCGGACATGGTTTAGTTGATTTGGATCACGTGATCATTTAGATGACTAGAGGGATGTCTATCTGAGTGGGAGTTCTTAAGTAATATGATTAATTGAACTTTAATTTATCATGAACTTAGTCCTGGTAGTATTTGCATATCTATGTTGTAGATCAATAGCTCGCGATATTGTTCTCCGTTTATTTTTGATATGTTCCTAGAGAAAAATAAGTTGAAAGATGTTAGTAGCAAAGATGCGGACTAGCTCCGCGATCTGAGGATTATCCTCATTGCTGCACAGAAGAATTATGTCCTTAATGCACCGCTAGGTGACAGACCTATTGCAGGAGCAGATGCAGACGTTATGAACGTTTGGCTAGCTCAATATGATGACTACTTGATAGTTTAGTGCACCATGCTTAACGGCTTAGAATCGGGACCTCATAAACGTTTTGAATGCCATGGAGCATATAAGATGTTCCAAGAGTTGAAATTGGTATTTCATACTCATGCCCGTTCGAGAGGTATGAGACCTCTGACAGTACTTTGCCTACAAGATGGAGGAGAATAGCTCAACCAGTGAGCATGTGCTCAGATTGTCTGGGTACTACAATTGCTTGAATCAAGTGGGAGTTAATCTTCCAGATAAGATAGTAATTGACAAAGTTCTCTAGTCACTATCACTAAGTTACTAGAACTTCGTGATAAACTATAATATGCAAGGGATAACGGAAACGATTCTCAAGCTCTTCGTGATGCTGTAATCGACGAAGGTAGAAATCAAGAAAAGCATCAAGTGTTGATGGTTGACAAGACCTCTAGTTTCAAGAAAAGGGCAAAGGGAAGAAGGGGAACTTCAAGAAGAACGGCAAGCAAGTTGCTGCTCATGAGAAGAAGTCCAAGTCAAGACCTAAGCCTGAGACTAAGTGCTTCTACTGCAGAGGAAATGGTCACTGGAAGTGGAACTGCCCTAGATACTTGGTGGATAAGAAGGATGGCAAAGTGAACAAAGGTATATTTGATATACATGTTATTGATGTGTACTTTACTAGTGTTTATAGCTACCCCTCGGTATTTGATACTGGTTCAGTTGCTAAGAGTAGTAACTCGAAACGGGAGTTGCAGAATGAACAGAAACTAGTTAAGGGTGAAGTGACGATGTGTGTTGGAAGTAGTTTCAAGATTGATATGATCATCATCGCACACTCCCTATACTTTCGGGATTAGTGTTGAACCTAAATAAGTGTTATTGGTGTTTACGTTGAGCATGAATATGATTTGATCATGTTTGTTGCAATACGGTTATTCATTTAAATTAGAGAATAATTGTTGTTCTGTTTACATGAATAAAACCTTCTATGGTCATACACCCAATGAAAATGGTTTGTTGGATCTCGATCGTAGTGATACACATATTCATAATATTGAAGCCAAAAGATGCAAAGTTAATAATGATAGTGCAACTTATTTGTGGCACTGCCGTTTAGGTCATATTGGTGTAAAGCGCATGAAGAAACTCCATGCTGATGGGCTTTTGGAATCACTTGATTATAAATCACTTGATGCTTGCGAACCATGCCTCACGGGCAAGATGACTAAGACTCCGTTCTCCGGAACAATGGAGCGAGCAACTGACTTATTGGAAATAATACATACTGATGTATGCGGTCCGATGAGTGTTGAGGCTCGCGGCGGGTATCGTTATTTTCTGACCTTCACAGGTGATTTGAGTAGATATGGGTATATCTTCTTGATGAAAACATAAGTCTGAAACATTTGAAAAGTTCAAAGAATTTCAGAGTGAAGTGGAAAATCGTCGTAACAAGAAAATAAAGTTTCTACGATTTGATCGTGGAGGAGAATATTTGATTTACGAGTTTGGCCTTCAATAAAAACAATGTGGAATAGTTTCACAAACTCATGCCACCTAGAACACCACAGCATAATGGTGTGTCCGAACGTCATAACCGTACTTTATTGGATATAGTGCAATCTATGATGTCTCTTACCAGTTTACCACTATCGTTTTGGGGTTATGCATTAAAGACAGCTGCATTCACGTTAAATAGGGCACCATCTAAATCCTTTGAGACGACACCTTATGAACTGTGGTTTGGCAAGAAACCCAAGTTGTCGTTTCTTAAAGTTTGGGGTTGCGATGCTTATGTGAAAAAGTTTCATCCTGATAAGCTCAAGCCCAAATCGGAGAAATGTGTCTTCCTAGGATACCCAAGGGAGACAGTTGGGTACACCTTCCATCATAGATCCGAAGGCAAGACATTCGTTGCTAAGAATGGATCCTTTCTAGAGAAGGAGTTTCTCTCGAAAGAAGTGAGTGGGAGGAAAGTAGAACTTGATGAGGTAATTGCACCTTCTCTCGAATTGGAAAGTAGCTCATCATTGAAATCTGTTCCTGTGACTCCTACACCAATTAGTGAGGAAGCTAATGATGATGAGCATGTAACTTCAGATCAAGTTACTACCGAACCTCGTAGGTCAACCAAAGTGAGATCCGCACTAGAGTGGTACGGTAATCTTGTTCTGGAGGTCATGTTACTTTACCATGACAAACCTACGAACTATGAGGAAGCGATGATGAGCCCAGATTCCGCGAAATGGCTTGAGGCCATGAAATCTGAGATGGGATCCATGTATGAGAACAAAGTGTGGACTTTGGTTGACTTGCCCGATGATCGGCAAGCCATAGAAAATAAATGGATCTTCAAGAGGAAGACAGGCGTTGATAGTAGTGTTACTATCTACAAAGCTCAAATTGTCGGAAAAATGTTTTCGACAAGTTCAAGATGTTGAATACAATGAGATTTTCTCACTTGTATCGATGCTTAAAAGTTTGTCCGAATCATGTTAGCAATTGCCGCATTTTATGAAATTTGCCAAATGGATGTCAAAACTGCATTCCTTAATGGATTTCTTAAAAGAATAGTTGTATATGATGCAACCAGAAGGTTTTGTCAATCCTAAAGGTGCTAACAAAATATGCAAGCTCTAGCAATCCATCTATGGACTGGTGCAAGCATCTCGGAGTTGGAATATACGCTTTGATGAGTTGATCAAAGCATATAGTTTTATACAGACTTGCGGTGAAGCCTATATTTATAAGAAAGTGAGTGGGAGCACTACAGCCTTTCTGATAAGTATATGTGAGTGACATATTGATGATCGGAAATGATGTAGAATTTTCTGGAAAGCATAAAGGAGTGTTTGAAAGGATTTTTTCAAAGAAAGACCTCGGTAAAGCTGCTTACATATTGAGCATCAAGATCTATAGAGATAGATCAAGATGCTTGATAAGTTTTTTCAATGAGTACATACCTTGACAAGTTTTTGAAGTAGTTCAAAATGGAACAGTCAAAGAAAGAGTTCTTGCCTGTGTTACAAGGTGTGAAATTGAGTAAGACTCAAAGCCCGACCACGACAGAAGATAGAGAGAGAATGAAAGTCATTCCCTATGCCTCAGCCATAGGTTCTATAAAGTATGCCATGCTGTGTACCAGACATATTGTATACCCTACAACGAGTTTAGCAAGGGAGTACAATAGTGATCTAGGAGTAGATCACTGGAGAGCAGTCAAAATTATCCTTAGTAGAATAAGGATATGTTTCACGATTATGGAGGTGACAAAAGGTTCGTCGTAAAGGGTTACATCGATGCAAGTTTTGACACTGATCCAGATGACTCTAAAGTCTCAATCTCTGATACAAATTGAAAGTGGGAGCAATTAGCTAGAGTAGCTCCATGCAGAGCATTGTTGACATAGAAATTTGCAAAATACATACAGATCTGAATATGGCAGACCCGTTCACTAAACTTCTCTCACAAGCAAAACATGATCACACCTTAGTACTCTTTGGCTGTTAGTCACATAGCGATGTGAACTAGATTATTGACTCTAGTAAAACCTTTTGGGTGTTGGTCACATGACGATGTGAACTATGAGTGTTAATCACACGGTGATGTGAACTATTGATGTTAAATCACATGGCGATGTGATCTGTATTATTGACTCTAGTGCAAATGGGAGACTGAAGGAAATATGCCCTAGAGGCAATAATAAAGTTATTATTTATTTCCTTATTTCATGATAAATGTTTATTATTCATGCTAGAATTGTATTAACCGAAAACTTGATACGTGTTTGAATACATAGACAAACAGAGTGTCACTAGTATGTCTCTACTTGACTAGCTCATTGATCAACGATGGTTATGTTTCCTACCCATAGACATGAGTTATCATTTGATTAACGGGATCACATCCTTAGGAGAATGATGTGATTGACTTGACCCATTCCGTTAGCTTAGCACTTGATCGTTTAGTATTCTGCTATTGCTTTCTTCATGACTTATACATGTTCCTATGACTATGAGATTATGCAACTCCCGTTTATCGGAGGAACACTTTGTGTGCTACTAAACATCTCAACGTAACTGGGTGATTATAAAGGTGCTCTACAGGTGTCTCCGAAGGTACTTGTTGGGTTGGCGTATTTCGAGATTAGGATTTGTCACTCCGATTGTCGGAGAGGTATCTCTGGGCCCACTCGGTAATGCACATCACTATAAGCCTTGCAAGCATTGTAACTAATGAGTTAGTTGCGGGATGATGTATTACGAAACGAGTAAAGAGACTTGCCGGTAACGAAATTGAACTAGGTATTGATATACCAACGATCGAATCTCGGGCAAGTAACATACCGATGACAAAGGGAACAAGGTATGTTGTTATGCGGTCTGACCGATAAAGATCTTCGTAGAATATGTAGGAGCCAATATGGGCATCCAGGTTCCGCTATTGGTTATTGACCAGAGAGGTGTCTCGGTCATGTCTACATAGTTCTCGAACCCGTAGGGTCCGCACACTTAACGTTCGTTGACGATATAGTACTATGAGTTATGTATGTTGGTGACCGAATGTTGTTCGGAGTTTCGGATGAGATCACGGATATGACGAGAAACTCCGGAATGGTCCGGAAGTAAAGATTGATATGTGGATAGTAGTGTTTGATCTCCGGAAGGGTTCCGGAATCCATCGGAAGGGGTTCCGGATGTTTCCCGAAATGTTTGGGCACGAGAACACTTTATCTGGGCCAAAGGGGAAAGCCCACGAGGTTTTTGGAAAGCGCAAAAGGAAGTTTTGCGGAGTCCAGGGGCCAGACGCCAGGGTCCCTGGCGTCTGGGTCCAGACGCCGGAAACCCTGGCGTCTGGGCCTGGAGTCCGAGAAGGACTCTTGCCTTTCGGGTGAAACCGACTTTGTGGAGGCTTTTACTCCAAGTTTCGACCCCAAGGCTCAACATATAAATAGAGGGGTAGGGCTAGCACCCAAGACACATCAAGAAACACCAAGCCGTGTGCCGGCAACCCCGTCCCCTCTAGTTTATCCTCCGTCATAGTTTTCGTGGTGCTTAGGTGAAGCCCTGCGGAGATTGTTCTTCACCAACACCGTCACCATGCCGTCGTGCTGCCGAAACTCATCTACTACTTTGCCCTTCTTGCTGGATCAAAAAGGCGAGGATGTCATCTAGCTGAACGTGTGCTGAACGCGGAGGTGCCGTAAGTTTGGTACTTGATCGGGACGGATCGTGAAGGTGTACGACTACATCAACCGCATTGATAAACGCTTCCGATCTGACACACTGGAAACTAGGGCAAGATGGTGGTGTACGATCGCACGTCCTAGATCGTGCAAAAGGCTTGTGGTGGATGGGTATGGACTGGGAAAGAAACGAGGAAGAAACACAGCTGATAGGACGGCGGCGGTCACGGAAACCTAGCTGGCCCGCAAGTCGCCAGACACCAGACCAACCGTCACACTCGGGACGGACTCTGTAGGCATAGTCTTTGTTTCAGTTGCATTTACTGCACATTTCCCTTCATCAGAAGTGCGCTCCGAAGTATACTGAACCAGATAGAAGTCAATGATGAAGGCCCACACCACCTCAGCGACCCTTCGTCCTGCTTCTCCATGTCGGGTGTGAAGTTGTCCTGTGATAATACGTACATGTTCCACGTGAGCTCAGACATTTTAAGTTTATAAGATCGCACGAGTTATTAGGTAATTATTGACGATTAGGCCTAATTCTTCCTTGAGATCATGCAAAGAAATTAGGAAATTATTTAAGACTGGTTCTGTTACTAGCCCATCCACATATGGTCCTTCCTCTCGTGCACATCCCCCTCTGAGCACGCCTACCATGCAGGAAAAAATTGCAAAGATAAATAAAAGGGAAATGATGGCATAATTTGGGAACATAAAACAATCCGGTGAATGGTGTGCCAAGGAGCAAGATGCAAGGCGGGCAAGCGCAACAGAAACGAGATGCAAAACATAGGCTTGTTTGGTTGATCATAGCAACCAGGAGTTGGCCCTCCCTTTCCCTTTGAATAGAGCTCACACAAAAGATATGCGAGTTGAGAAAATTGGTGGATCCAAACCTGAAAGGTCGAACATGATACACTAAGGAGAAACTAAATGATATATGGGCCATATATGTGACAAAGAGAGAAAAAATGTGCTTTGTCTAAGTGATAATGTTATTTCAGCAACAAATTTATGGGAGAAAAGGAGGAAAGTTGTGCTATTTTCACAATTGCTAACTATTAAAAGAATCAATAATTACGAGCTCTTTGTAAAATCCTAATTAGAATTATAAATGTGCTAGTCATATTCTTCATGATGCTCTCTTTATGTTTCAATTCTTATCTTTTACGTGAGCATCATTGAAATCATCATGCCTACCTAGGTGCGTTAAACGCTAGCGCTTGTTGGGAGGCAACCCAATTTTATTGTTGTTCTTTGCTTTTTGCTCCTGTTTAGTAGTAAATAATCAATCTAGCCTCTGGTTAGATTTGGTTTTATGTTTTAATTAGTGTTTGTGCCAAGTAAGACCTATAGGATCTTCTTGGATATAGTTATTTGATCTTGCTGAAAATTCCAGAAACTATCTGTTCACGACAACAATTGTTTAAAATCACCAGAATGTGATAAAATACTGATTCCAATTGCAGTAGATCAATAAACAAATTTTCTAGGTAGTCCTATTTGGGTAGAAGTTTTTGAGTTCCAGAAGTTTGCGTTAGTTACAGATTACTACAGACTGTTCTGTTTTTGACAGATTCTGTTTTCCGTGTGTTGTTTGCTTATTTTGATGAATCTATGGCTAGTAAAATAGTTTATAAACCATAGAGAAGTTGGAATCCAGTAGATTTAACACCAATACAAATAAAGAATGAGTTCATTACAGTACCTTGAAGTGGTGTTGTGTTTTGTTTCACTAACGGAGCTCATGAGATTTTCTGTTAAGTTTTGTGTTGTGAAGTTTTCAAGTTTTGGGTAAAGATTCGATGGACTATGGAATAAGGAGTGGCAAGAGCCTGAGCTTGGGGATGCCCAAGGCACCCCAAGGCAATATTCTAGGACAACCAAGAGCCTAAGCTTGGTGATGCCCCGGATGGCATCCCCTCTTTCGTCTTCATTCATCGGTAACTTTACTTGGAGCTATATTTTTATTCACCACATGATATGTGTTTTGCTTGGAGCGTCATTTTATTTTCTTTTCTTTTGCTTGCTGTTTGAATAAAATACCAAGATCTGAAATTCTTAAATGTTAGAGAGTCTTCACATAGTTGCATAATTATTCGACTACTCATTGATCTTCACTTATATCTTTCGGAGTAGTTTGTTGTTTGCTCTAGTGCTTCACTTATATACTTTTAGAGCACGACGGTGGTTTTATTTTGAAGAAATAGATGAACTTCATGCTTCACTTATATTATTTTGAGAGTCTTTAGAACAGCATGGTAATTTTCTTGGGCTATGAATTTAGTCCTAATATGATGGGCATCCAAGATGGGTATAATAAAAACTTTCATATAGAGTGCATTGAATACTATGAGAAGTTTGATACTTGATAATTGTTTTGAGATATAAAGGTGGTAATATTAAAGTTGTGCTAGTTGAGTAGTTGTGAATTTGAGAAATACTTGTGTTGAAGTTTGCAAATCCCGTAGCATGCATGTATGGTAACCGTTGTGTGACAAATTTGAAACATGAGGTGTTCTTTGATTGTCATCCTTATGAGTGGCGGTTGGGGACGAGCGATGGTCTTTTCCTACCAATCTATCCCCCTAGGAGCATGCGCGTAATGCTTGGTTTTTGATGACTTGTAGATTTTTGCAATAAGTATGTGAGTTCTTTATGACTGTTGAGTCCATGGATTATACGCACTCTCAACCTTCCATCAGTGCTAGCCTCTTCGGTACCGTGCATTGCCCTTTCTCACCTTGAGAGTTGGTGCAAACTTCGCCGGTGCATCGAAACCCCGTGATACGATACGCTCTATCACACATAAACCTCCTTATATCTTCCTCAAAACAGCCACCATACCTATCTATATATTATGGCATTTCCATAGCCATTCCGAGATATATTGCCATGCAACTTTCCACCGTTCCGTTTATTATGACACGCTTCGTCATTGTCATATTGCCTTGCATGATCATGTAGTTGACATCGTATTTGTGGCAAAGCCACCATGCATATTATTTCATACATGTCACTCTTGATTCATTGCCCATCCCGGTACACCGCCGGAGGCACTCATATAGAGTCATATTTTGTTCTAGTATCGAGTTGTAATCATTGAGTTCTAAATAAATAGAAGTGTGATGATCATCATTAATAGAGCATTGTCCAAAAAAAGGCCAAATAAAAAAAAAAGAAAGGCCAAATAAAAAAAGGAAAAAAGAGAGAAGGGAGAATGCTACTATCCTTTTTCCACACTTGTGTTTCAAAGTAGCACCATGATCTTCATGATAGAGAGTCTCCTATGATGTCACTTTCATATACTAGTGGGAATCTTTCGTTATAGAACTTGGCTTGTATATTCCAACGATGGGCTTCCTCAAATGCCCTAGGTCTTCATGAGCAAGCAAGTTGGATGCACACCCACCTAATTTCTTTTGTTGAGCTTTCATACATTTATAGCTCTAGTGCATCCGTTGCATGGCAATCCCTACTCCTTGCATTGCCATCAATTGATGGGCATCTCCCTAGCCCATTGATTAGCCGCGTCAATGTGAGACTTTCCCCTTTTTTGTCTTCTCCACACAACCCCCATCATTATTCTATTCCACCCATAGTGCTATGTCCATGGCTCACGCTCATGTATTGCGTGAAAGTTGAAAAAAGTTTGAGATTACTAAAGTATGAAACAATTTCTTGGCTTGTCATCGGGGTTGTGCATGATGAGAGCATTCTTGTGTGACGAAAATGGAGCATGACCAAACTATATGATTTTGTAGGGATGAACTTTGTTTGGCCATGCTATTTTGAGAAGACATGATTGCTTAGTTAGTATGCTTGAAGTATTATTATTTTTATGTCAATATTAAACTTTTGTCTTGAATATTATGGATCTGAATATTCTTGCCACAATAAAGAAGATTACATTGATAAATATGTTAGGTAGCATTCCACATCAAAATTTCTGTTTTTATCATTTACCTACTCGAGGACGAGCAGGAATTAAGCTTGGGGATGCTTGATACGTCTCCAACGTATCTATAATTTTTGATTGTTCCATGCTATTATATTACCCGCTTTGGATGTTTATGGGCTTTATTATACACTTTTATATTATTTTTGGGACTAACCTATTAACCCAGAGCCCAGTGCCAGTTTCTGTTTTTTTCCCTTGTTTCAGTGTTTCGCAGAAAAAGAATATCAAACGGAGTCCAAACGGAATGAAACCTTCGGGAGCATGATTTTTGGAACGAACGTGATCCAGGAGACTTGGAGTTGAAGTCAAGAAAGCTTCGAGGTGGCCACGAGCAGGGAGGCGCGCCTACCCCACTGGGCGCGCCCCCACCCTCGTGGGCCCCTCGTGGCTCCCTTGACCGACTTCTTTCGCCTATATATATCCATATACCCTAAAAACATCGCGGAACAGAATAGACCGGGAGTTCCGCCGCCGCAAGCCTTTGTAGCCACCAAAAACCAATCGGGACCCTGTTCCGGCACCCTGCCGGAGGGGGGAACCCTCACTTGTGGCCATCTTCATCATCCCAGCGCTCTCCATGACGAGGAGGGAGTAGTTCACCCTCGGGGCTGAGGGTATGTACCAGTAGCTATGTGTTTGATGTCTCTCTCTCTCATGTTCTTGAGGTGGTACGATCTTGATGTATCGCGAGCTTTGCTATTATAGTTGGATCTTATGATGTTTCTCCCCCTCTACTCTCTTGTAATGGATTGAGTTTTCCCTTTGAAGTTATCTTATCGGATTGAGTCTTTAAGGGTTTGAGAACACTTGATGTATGTCTTGCATGTGCGTATCTGTGGTGACAATGGGATATCACGTGATTCACTTGATGTATGTTTTGGTGATCAACTTGCGGGTTCCGTGACCTTGGGAATCTATGCATAGGGGTTGGCACACGTTTTCGTCTTGACTCTCCGGTAGAAACTTTGGGGCACTCTTTGAAGTACTTTGTGTTGGTTGAATAGATGAATCTGAGATTGTGTGATGCATATCGTATAATCATATTCACGGATACTTGAGGTGACATTGGAGTATCTAGGTGACATTAGGGTTTTGGTTGATTTGTGTCTTAAGGTGTTATTCTAGTACGAACTCTTATGATAGATCGAACGGAAAGAATAGCTTCATTTATTTTACTACGGACTCTTGAATAGATCGGTCGGAAAGGATAACTTTAAGATGGTTTCGTACCCTACCATAATCTCTTCGTTTGTTCTCCTCTATTAGTGTCTTTGGAGTGACTCTTTGTTGCATGTTGAGGGATAGTTATATGATCCAGTTATGTTATTATTGTTGAGAGAACTTGCACTAGTGAAAGTATGAACCCTAGGCCTTGTTTCAAAGCATTGCAATACCGTTTACGCTCACTTTTATCATTAGTTACCTTGCTGTTTTTATATTTTCAGATCACAAAAACCTATATCTACTATCCATATTGCACTTGTATCACCATCTCTTCGCCGAACTAGTGCACCTATACAATTTACCATTGTATTGGGTATGTTGGGGACACAAGAGACTCTTGTTATTTGGTTGCAGGGTTGCTTGAGAGAGACCATCTTCATCCTACGCCTCCCACGGATTGATAAACCTTAGGTCATCCACTTGAGGGAAATTTGCTACTGTCCTACAAACCTCTGCACTTGGAGGCCCAACAACGTCTACAAGAAGAAGGTTGTGTAGTAGACATCAGGGCCCCCCTATATTCGGCCTTCCAACCTCCAAAGATAAGGGTTTCGGGTGTGCATTTGCGGTGGCCCTTAAAAATTTTACGGGTTGGATTACTTTTACGGTTTCTGTTCTGGACACTTTTTTCGCCCAAAACTGTATAACGCAAATTTTTTGCGGGTTTGACCACTTATGCGGGGTCTGCTAAAGATGCTCTAAGTGGTGTTGCACAAAAATATAAAGATGGGATGATTTTTGTAGTGTACTCAAGATGTTTGTAACTTATTAGACAACAAAAATACCCAATAAATATTTGCGGTGTGATGAAAATAGCAAAGTACGTTTTAGTAATTAATGATAGCATGTTTTTATTTTCCTTGTTTTTTCTTTTTTTGGTATATTCTTTTGGTTTTACGGGTTTTTTTTGCTTTCTTTGTTTTTTGTGTTTTTTTCAATTTTATAGTTTTTGTTCGTTTTCTTTCTACATTTTTGTTATACACCAAGAATTTTTTTTATATACAGGTTTAACATTTCTAAATATATAATTAACATTTTTGACAACTAATATTTTTTTTATGTCTATGTTTGCTCATATACATTGTAATTTTTTTGTATACACCAGAATTTTTTTATCACACTTAACAATTTGAAAATACTTTATTAACATTTTGAAAATACATAATTAACATTTGGTAAATTATTGTGTTTATCTCTATATTCTCCATAAACATTGTATATTTTTGTATACATGACAAACATTTTGATATACACGTTTAACATTTTCCAATTTAATTTTCAACTATTTATAGAGATATAGTTTTTTTATGTATAATTTTTCTATACACATTCTATATTTCTTGTGTACATCATGATCATTTTTATATACACGGTTAACATGGCCCAAATACATGATTATTATTTTTGGAAACATATACGTTTTATGTGTACTTTGTTCTATACACATTGTATATTTTTGTATACATCAGAAACATTTTTATACACATTTAATATTTTTTAAATGCATGCTTAATTTTGTTTCAAAAAAAGAAGACGATACTTACATTATTATTTTTCTAATTGTGCTTTCCATACACACTATCCATTTGTTTGTATATGGTGGAAACATTTTTTCTAGAGAAGTTTAACATTTCTTTAATGCATGATTAACATTTTTAATTTTTGCATATAAGTGATTTTTGTAGTAGAAATATTCAGAGTATTTTGAAATAAAGCTAAAAGAAAGAAAAACCAACTGTAAGAAAGGAAAAAAAAAGAGTTGAAAGCCGCGCTGGGCTGGCCCAATCAATCCGCTATCAACAAGATAGAAAAGGGAGGGAAAATGGGAAGAACATGGGGTCGAACCTCTAGCCGGTGGTATGCGCATGTGCTTGTGTCACATAAGAGCATCTCCAGCCAGTTTGGGCCGAAACCGGCGCCTGCGGACACAGGCCGAAACCGGCGCCTGCGGACACAGGCCGAACCCGGCACCTGGGGCGCCGGTGGACGCGGTTTTGGCGTGAACAGGAATCAATGCCAAAGCTGGCGAAGGCTGCCGCGCTGCAGCCTCGGTCAGCTTCCATTGATGTCTCATGGGCGGCACAGTGAAGGCGCCACCGACGCGCGTCCCCCCGCTCCCGCCCCGCGCCGCCCGGCATGCAGGCTCTCACCGCCCCGCTTCGGCTATAAAAGCCGATCTCCCCGCAGGTGAATGCCATAGTCGCCACACCTCGCCTCGTAGCGCCACACAAAACAACACTTCCCCCCTCTTCCACGCCGATGAGCAATGGCTGAGAGGTACCCGGCGACGCCGTGGAGGCGAACGGCTTCGGTCGCCGCCATCTCCAAGAGGCCGACTACCCGGCGCCCCCGGACATGCGGATGCCGGGGTCGGGGAAGTTGAGTGCCGGCAGCGTTCCGGTGCCACCGGTGCCCGAAGGGGCTGCATGGCGGGCCGAGATCGCCCGCATCCACGCGTCACTGACCGAGGAGCAGCGGAACGAGCCGAGGTACGCCATTAACAGCCACACGCTGTGGATGATGTTCTTCGAGCACTGCCGCCAAGAGCAGATCGCCTCCGCCAACGGCACCATCCACCGCGGCCGCCTGAACGCCGACGGGCGGCGCGAGTGGTGGAGCGTGCCCGGCCGCACCCTCGAGGCCGTCCTCGACTACATCGAGACCGGCAACACACCGCGCTCCCTCCACCTGGTCCGGCCGAAACCCGAGCCGGGGCTGCTCCCCGTGAAGCCGGAGCACGCGGACATGGTGGCCCCCGACGACGAGGCCGCCCTCAAGTGGGCGAGGGAGGACTACGTCCGCGAGCAGGTGCTCCGCCAGCGCTGGGCATACGCGGAGCTCCAGGCCCGGCGCCGCGGACGCGAGCAGGGTGACGAGGGCGAGGCCGGGCCGTCCAACCCCCCACCGCGCCAAGCTGACCTTGGCCAGGGGTGCAGTAGGGACGGCGGCGGCTCCGGCGGGGCGCGCGACGACGACGATGACAATGACGGCGGCGGCGACTTCACCGTTTCTACAGGCTCCTCGGCATGTAGATGGCGGGCGGCGGCCGCGGCATAGCAGGGCTAGGCGTAGTTCTAGGCGCAGTTTGCATGTTTAACTGTTTTTGTACAATTTTTTACCAAATATCCCCGAGTTTGTACAAATCCTACGAAATACCACCGAGTTCGCGCGCTTTTCGCGACGACCGGGTGTGTGTGTGGGGGGGGGGGGGGGCGTCGACTGGGAACGCAACCGCCCCCACGCGGCAAGCGAACACCGGTTCGGCCCTAGGCGGCTCTTTTTCGGCGTCCTTGGGGGTCGAATGGCCGGAGATGCTCTAAGAAGATAGCTTCATATTGAACCAGAGGGAAAAGTGCGAATTGTTTTTGCCACTTACAGGTGGCATTAGTGAGTAATTCACGCAACTTTGATGGTAATTCGGATGACGGTGAACGGGCAAAAGCACTCCGTACTTTATTATTATTATTAGGTAAAGATAAATAACTCTCTATATCGACTTAAAAAATGATTTAAAATTCTGTCCGATTTTTTTTGCACTTTGTTCTCTAACTCGTAGTAGCATAGCTAAGGGACGGACATGGACCACCCTGAATTTTCCCCACAGCATGTATATAGTGTAGTAAAAAATATTTCTTTGAAAATAAATAAATTTATGTAAATATTTCCACTATTGGACCACCCTGGCACATTGGTTTGGCTAGGTCACTGTTCACTCCCGATCCAAAACGTTGATAACAAGCGTGACATCATATTCCACCATGGACTATTAGAAATGGAAGCTGATCCCGATACATCTTTTTTAGACTTGACCTTACGTGTGAATCTGTATTACTGTAGGAAGAGTAATCTTGTTAATTTCCCGAGTGTCATGTTGGCATGCATCATGCATCTGCTTAATTACCAGCAAATGCTGTGCTCCAATCTGCGTCTCAAATAAATGAAAACAATGATGTGCCCAAGTCAGCAATTATCTTAGAAAATCTTTAGCAGATTCTTTATCCTAAAATGCAAAATCTTCTCCCTATTCCATTTCCTTAATTTTTTTTTAGGAAAATCACTGTTGCTCAGTTTTTTTTTCTGAAAAAGAGAATAACCCCGGCCTCTGCAACAGAATGATGCATGCAGGCATAATTATTAGAAATGCAAAATCCAGCAGCCGAACAAACTTGTCTCGGAAAAGAGATGGAAAACAAACCGTGAGGCCAAATACCTTGCGACAGTAACTTCATCAGATAGCCACTAACCCTATGTTACAAGACACAATATATATGAAAAATACACAACTCATAGGCTACACCTTCAAGAAGGAATCGTCACACGTGCACCGATGTTGGCGAGTCCACCACAAGGTAGAACTCTGGTTCTCATCCCCAAAGTCAAGATTCAATCCACCACATTCAACAAGGACACGACGCAGGCGCACAACGACATAGCCCGATCTAAGGTCTTGTGTTTCCACCGGCGTGCATAAAATCATCGTTGAAGCCTCCTGTACCATCCGCCCTTATCCGTTTATCGACGCCTCGATAGTCAGATACCACTGAAGAAGACAATGGAAGACAAAGACGTCCCATGCCGCCTGCCTCCCGCTACTGCAGCACCACCTTCGATCCAACATCAACAGGCTAAACATGAGTCATCCACCAGAGCTACCGTGCATCACCTGCCCATAGCAGGAGAACACCAATAATTTAACTCATTTAATCAAACACCTGGAAGGCAGCACGGTGAATGTGAAAGGCGGCAGCCATCAGGTTGGCATTGAGCATGGCGTTGGCGACGCCGACGAGCGCGGTGAAGGCTAGCCTTGCCATGGGCACTATGCTCGGCATCGACGCGATGGTGGAATATGATGTCACGCTTGTTATCAGACCTTTCACCGGCGACTGTGGATGCGTTCCCGGGAAGAGGAGTCTGTCGCCTGGAGGAGGAGCGAGCAGAGCAGAGGAGGAAGAAATGTTTCTGGCAACTCGCTGCCCACACCAATGAGCGTTCCATTGATCTTTGTCTTATATATAGAGCATTAGGGAAACTTATCAACTGGAGCTACCTACTGCTATGATGTATTAACTCTCAGGCGTAGCAAGGAGTAGACCCCTAACTATTACCTCATGCCTGTGTCATGATTTTTTACACAGGCGTGCCGAACAGGCCAGGTTGACCTTAAGAACGTCTGTGCTAGAGCTCCTGTGCGAAGACAACAAACACATGAAGCAAGAAGGCACGGTGCCAATGCGTGTCCTTATGCTAACTCCACCACGCGACCCCATCCTGTCCACGTGCGTCCGTTTGGGATAAAACGGACGAACCAGACAGCCCAGCGCGCGGGCGCAAACGAATTTGTGTCTGTTTTCTGTCCGCTTTGACCCATCCCCGGCCCAAGTTTGCGCCGCTTTTGGGGTGAAAGGGACAACACGCGGACGGGCGGGGCGTGTGCGCATGTCCTCCCCTGGCCCGCCCGTCGGTGGCACAAGGACGCCTTTTTCTATCCGCCCCCCTCCCTCCCTCCGGCCGCACCCCCTCCACTCTTCTCCACTCTTCCCTACTCTTCCACTCGCCGCCGCCGCCGCCGCCGCCGCTGCCATTGCAGCTGTGCAGCTCGGACGCGCGCTCGCCCAGCCCCTTCCCCTCGGCGCCCCCGAGCTACCCAATCACGGCCACCTGATTTGCGCACCCGCCGGCCGGATTTGGGGCAGATCCGGTCGGTCTTGAGCTCGCCCGGCTGTGGGAGGCCGCGCCGCACCATGGACTGGCCGGGCACCGCGCCGGAAGGCCCTGGCAGGGCCTCAAGGCCGCATGCAGGCAGTGGCTCTTCCTCTAGCCGCTCGGATCTACACCGTCAGTGGTCTGCCGGCAGATACACTTATGACGGCCAGCCGGGCTCGGTGCTAGCCCAAAAGTTCGTCGGTGCACCGTTGACACTAATTAAGTGCGACCACTGCCCAAAGAAGGTCGCACTAGTAGAAAACAGGGCTTTGGTCACAGGGCAGTATTCACATTAGTCCCGGTTCAGTCACGAACCGGGACTAATGTGAGCATTGGTCCCGGTTCATGCGGCTAAGGCATTAGTCCCGGTTCACCTGGGCCCTTTAGTCCCGGTTGGTGCCACGAACCGGGACTAAAGGGTGCGATGCCCATTAGTACCGGTTGGTGGCACCAACCGGTACTAATGGGCTTTGAGGCATTAGTACCGGTTCATGGCACGAACCGGTACTAAAGGTCCCATTTTCAAACTCTACCACCACCCCCCCGCCCCGGTGGACCGCCTTTTCAGTTTTAGAAAAAACAAAAGAAAATGATGGAAATGTCAAAAAAATAAAATAAAATAAGTTTCCCATGTGATATGTGGTCTAGTTGTTGGAAAAATTTACAAATATGAATTTCGACTTTATTTGCAAAATCTCTCTGGAATTTGTAAAATGGGCATAACTTTTGCATACGAACTCGGATTAAAAAGTTTTTTATATGAAAAATCATCTACTCGAATAGTTACATCCGAATTTAACTGGGGGGAACCCCGTTAAACATTTTCAAAATCCTCAAAAACCTAACAGGAAAAAGTTACTGGGCTTTTAAGATCTAGAGTGGAAAAAAATCAAAAAAATTTCAAACTTACTAGTGGTGCACCATTTGCTAGGTGCGCCACTAGTAACAGAAAAAAATATAGTTTCAATTTTTTTTTGGAAAAAATATGGTCAAATCTGGTTAAACTGTGGTCAAACTAATTATTCTAGAATATTAGTGTTACTAAATAATTATTTCAGTTTTTTTGAATTTTGGTCAAATCTGGTCAAACTATGGTCAAACTATGGTCAAACAATGGTCAAACTAATTATTCAAGAAATATTAGTGTTACTAAATAATTATTGTTTTTTAAAACTATAGTTTCAAACTCAAACAGTGAAATGTGTCACTTCATGCTCAAGCTAAATTCCTGAGGGTTAATAGGATTGGCAACTTACTATTGTCAGGAAAACAACAAATGCAGACTTGGAAACGAGGGAGAACAGAACCCGGAAGTTAAGCGTGCTCAGGAGGATGGGTGACCGTCCGGGAAGTTAGATGATTTGGAATGATGAGGGGTGATTAGAGATTAGAGGATAAATTGAGCAGTGATGAGGGGTGGTGATTAGAGATTAGAGGTTAAAATAATTCAGAAATTTGAAAATCAAAAAAAAATTCAAAAAAAATATCATAAAAGTTTCTTTAGTCCTGGTTGGTGTTACCAACCGGAACTAAAGGTGGAGCTCCACGTGGCCGCGGCCTTTAGTCCCGGTTCATGTAAGAACCGGGACTAAAGGGGAGAGGCATTAGTAACGACCCTTTAGTCCCGGTTCAAAAACCGGGACTAAAGGGCCTTACCAACCGGGCCAAAAGCCCCTTTTTCTACTAGTGTCGTTGGCCGCGTGTCTATAACGCCGGAACATTCCGGATGGGTGTTCATCAAATGCTTAAACGATGGGGTATGTGCTCTTTTTAGCTTCGGTTGTGCTCTTAGATTTGACTAGTTGTGCTAACTTAAAATTTTATTGTGTAGCATGGATGCAAGTTTTGGTATTGGGAAGAAGAGTACATCGATATATTGAACTTTTAGCTAGCATAGAGGCTAGAGATGAGACTAGTGCACTTGTTGCTAGATTAGAGGCTAGACATGAGACTAGATGCGAGGAAGCAACCTCTACTTCTGTAGACTCGAAGAAGAAAGAAGCACGCAAGATCGAGCCTCCTCCGCAGATAAACAATGAATGCATCGAGAAGGCACTAATCCAACTTACAGGAGCAGTTATGGAAGTTAAATATCTTCTAAAATGCATTCTTATGGTTCTTGTTTTTTCTTTGTCTTACTTTTCTAGTCAAAATTTGGTGATGTATTCCCATGTACCAAAAATGAATGATGAAAAAAAGTTAAGGGCTTGCAAAGGAAAATGTATGCGGACAGGATGTGGCCGGAATGCGTACGCGCGTTGGGCGAACTGCCACCGCATCCCAGAAACGGCCCGGACACGACCTCATTGCCCTACCCAAACGGACAGAATCCGGACAAAATGGACGTTCATTTGGAGTCACGCGGTGGAGTTGGGCTTAGTTTGTGTGAGGTGGATTATATGACTCTGTGTTGAGCGTCCTCAACATATGTGATCCCATGATCAGGGATTACCAACGCGACGAGGACGGGCTACGGTCCAATGAGCTCGCCAGTTGTGTGGATATGGCATATGATTATGTCGATGAGTGCGACTCCGAGCTTGTCGATATGCGTGGAGTGGGGACTCTGGTAAATGAAAACAGTGAACTGGGCATGCTGGTTAAATTGAACACTGCCTTGGTAGCACCAGATGTGATGTTTCTCGACTATATAATGTTTGTTTTTATCTGAGAAAATATGTTGATGTGAAATTAATTGTACTCTTAATAATAATAAAGTTATCATGGCATTGATTTTACTCTGATTTTGTCTGTTGATATATTAATATGCATGGTTTTGAATAAATTCTTTATTTTTTAGGATAATTGGAGACTTGTTTGGGGTCATCCGTCTTTTTTGCTTCAAAGGCTAAAAATGATGCCATCGGTCCCTCCCTGTGGAACATATCTTTAAAATGGCTCTTGAAATTCTGTTGTTGTCATTGTGTTCTTCTGATGTTTTGAAGTTATTTATCTCTCCCATTACCTCTATGGATGCAGTCTTTTCAAGCGCGAAGATCCGATGGGCAGCCAAAGTAACAATGCAAAAAATTGGTGGGAAAATGGAATTCAATTCCTCGACCCTCTCTAGCAAACAATCATGTGTAGCCAAGAGGCCATGACCATCTTTGTGTCAATAATATCATCTATATCTTACTTGAACTTTGGATTATTTGAATTCGATTTATTTGAACCATGGCAACATTTTCTAGGGTAACGATAATTCTAGTAGCCGGCCTGTCATAGGAAATTCCGACCGAAATAAAACTTCATACCGATGCACACGGCCGTCAACATGTGAGAGCCAACGTGAACCAACCTCTGGTTGAATGGTAAGGAGGACAATGGTATCTGCAGCCCTTTAGGCTTCATGTCCTAGACTTGACAATGGTGCTCGCATTTTCCTAGACTATTGATTCTTTGTTGAACGAGAATTATATAGTTACTTTTTTAAGAAATAATATGCAATTTTAATCTTAGAATTTGTGAAAATGTGTGTTGCAAACTTCTATACCTAAAATATACTACCTCCGTTCCGTAGTATAGTGAATATAATTTATTTGAAAAGTCAAACCTCACAAAGCTTGATCAAATTTGTGAAGAAAGACATTTACATCTAGAATGACAAATATGTATCATTAGAATCACCATAAGATGTAGTTTCATGTTAAATATATTTGCTATTGTAGATATAAATTGTTTTTGCTATAAACTTGGTCCAAGTTTGAAAAGTTTGACTTAAAAAAAAATCTATACGCACTAGATTATGGAGGAGGGAGTAACATAATTGTTTTATGACACTTTCTTTCAAGCTACAACTGGTCGACATAGAAATAACAGTTACCCTGTCACCGAGAGAAAACAAATTCATTATTATAATGTAATGTGGTTTGTCTATGCTATGTTTTAAAAGAACGTATGCAAATAAGAGGTTATCTAGGCATGTCTCAGAGTTATACTATATTTTTAATTATGTACCCACACATTTTATTTTACATATTTTGCATTTATTTTCCTTTTGTAGCGAATTGGGAAAATATAAATCGCAAAGTGAATATCCTTATAAATATAAATAGTGAAGAAGGTGGAAAAAATGTGCAAATGATGATACTTTTATCCTTTTTCATGTTGGTTGCCATTCTAAACTTTTACAAAACCTAACTGCATCTGTGAGAAGTTGGCAATAGAGAAATACATGCATTTTCTAAAATAACCGAGAAAACCATGCATTGTAACATAGGCTAAAGAGAGCACATGATTAGCACAACAAAGTTCTAAATATCCATATGTTTACTAAGTAAAAAAATCCCCGGAAAAAATTGAAGTAGAAATGTTGATTCTAAACATAAATTTGGATATCCATAAAGAAAAATTATTTAGTGGTAATCATAATTAACTCTATCTATATATCACTAGTCGTCAACCCGTGCACCTGCATGGGCTAGCAATTGTAGTATCAGATATAACATATTTTTGACAAATTATATATATCAAACAATCATTTGGATATAGGTTATTATTATTACACATGCACATTGGATCCCATGAAGTTACATTGCTTTGACTATTTTGTGATTGATTGTTTATGTCCAATTTTGTGACGACAGTATAAAAAATATCGCTGTGTGATGGAAAATCACGTCAAATTTATAGAAGATATGTGGAAATAAGAATGTGCTACTTTATGAAGGTTATATAAGGGTATATTTTTTTATATTGGTAGAAAACATGGTTACAAACACAAAAGTTATTGTGTGTATCATGCACTCGTGATCTATAAGTTTCTAAAAGGCATAAAGGTCGAGTGTTCTATTGTAGCCTTTCTTAGTTAACCTAAAAGAAGGAATACATGCTTCTTTTTGCCACGGAAGAATGGTAGAATTATAAATACTTTGTTTCTATACACAATAATGGACACATGCATGCATGACATTCCGTTAACATACATGATATCCTAGCAAATACTATAAGAACCATAGATTATTCACATTAGATGTTTTTATGTGTACCAACGAATTCTTAAACAATTTATGTTATGATTAGCAAGGATGGAAAATTTCATTTTTCTATCCATACTATATATATCTATATCTATATCTATACCTACTAATAAATCAAGGTATGTTTCTCTGATTTTTTCATCCGTTCACCAACGAAAAGATTTTTTTTCTATTCGAGGTGGTACTATTTTTTTGTCCGTTTGTCTATTAGAAAAGAAAAACGCCAGATCTCGTACATGGGCCGCCCACAGTATTGGCCCAGGAAATCCAGCCCAGTTATTTTCGTGTCCATGCAGGTGGAAAACCCCTATTTATCGCAGCTAGCGTTACATAGTCGTAAATTCGCACTGGGCGCCCAAGCTGGGCTGAAATATATTCTTTTTTGTTTTGTTTTGTGTTATGTCTCTGTTTTTCTTTTTCCGTTTCTTTGGTATTTTTCCCTTTCAAGTTTACTTTTTTCTCCTCTTTTCGTAAATTCAAAATTTTCAAAAAACTACATAATATCAGAAAAATTCGATTTTTTAAATGCTCAGAACTTTAAAATATGTTTCTATTTTTATTTTTCCATTTCTTTCACTTTTTCTTTGGTGTATTTTCCTTTCAAATTTATTTTTCTCCCTTTTTTGTAAATTCAAAATTTTCAAAAAACTTCATAAGATCATAAAAAATCGATTTTTAAAAAAATGTTAAGAACTTTAAATATATTCCGTTTTGAAAAAGTTTAGAATATAAATATTTTTTATCATTCCAAAATAGTCACAAATTCGCATAGGGCGCTCGAGCTCGGCTGAACTGTTTTCTTTTTTGTTTGTTCTGTGTTATGTTTCTATTTTTGTTTTTCCATTTGTTTCTATTTTCTTTCCTTCTCTTTTTTCTTTTTTCTTTCAAGTTTATTTTTCTATATCCCCTTTTTTCTTTTTTCTTTTTTCCTTTCAAGTTTATTTTTCTATATTTTCCTTTCAAGCATAAAACCAAAATTTTCAATAAAACTCATAATATCACACAAATCCGATTTTTTTTAAATGTTCGGGATTTTAATATATATTGCGTTTCAAAAAATGTTGAGAACATTAAATCTTTGTTCTCATTCCAAAATTTGTTCAGGTTTCTAAAAATGTTCCATTTTTTCTTAGTGTTTTCCAAAGTTGTTTGAGATTTTCCCAACAAAATTGGATTTATAAAATGTTCCAAATATGAAAAATATTTTTGTTTTAGTGAAATGTTCACAAATTCAAAATAATGTCCAAGTTTATAGAAACACATTTTCAAAAATTGTTCTGAATGTTCAAAATATGTTTCCTTTTTCAAACAAAATCACAAATTCAAAACGTGTTCATGTTATTATAGAAGGTTTATGTTTTCAAATAAATTTGTGAATTTTGAGGGTTTCCAATTTTGTTGTGTATTTCTGAAAATGTAAAGAATTTCAAAAAGTGTTTTTGATTTGCAAAATTATTCATGTTTCCAAGAATATTCAGCAATTTATATTTTTTAAACAGTTAAAAAAATTGTATCCAATCTCACATTGGAGTATGATCTTAAAGGTTTGAGCTGGCCATTGGTTGGTAGGACTCGTTTCTTCGAGTGGCTATGAGCACATAGTCGGGTCTTTCAGGGCATGATTTAGATCCTTCAACTCATTATTTTTTGGATTTTTCCGTGCTTTCCTAACATAGGTCGTCTTGGCGCCTACCAGTGTGTTGGTCCATACACGAACTGATGTGCATCTCACACGCTATTTTGCGCAACTAGCGTCATATAGTAGCCCCCACGTACTTGGCCCAAGAAAAACATTGCTCCGACGCATAGGCTGTATTGGGCCTCAACCACACTCCCCTACTGGGTTGTCTGAGGGAGCAAGTTTTTTCTTGATCCAATAAAAGAGAATATGTTTGTTTGGCTCGAATAAAATAGTTGTGGGCGCGTGAGCGCTAAAATAATCAAAGAGAATAAACCTTAATAGAGAAGGGACATTGATGTCTGGTTATGCGCTAAATATATATGCTAATGAAACAGGATTTATGCGCTACAATTAGTAATCCATCCGGTTACGCCATCGTAAGAGAGAGTGGTCGAAGCAACCGTGCTCTGAAGGTCGCCGCATAGCTACCAAACGTAGAGGCAGACACAACCCCGAGACAGAGACTGACCGAAAGGAAAAAAATGTACGAGTTGGATGGTTGCCGCTACGCCGACTAACCACACCACTATCAATATCTGGCGGGACAAACATGACCCGCTAGAAGACCACAACTCCTCTCTCTACCACACCGCTATGGAGATCATTTTTGGTGGAGACATCAATTATCTCTCCCATTGGTTCTTCAAAGAAACATCTCTCACGTTGCAACGCATGGGCATATGTGCTAGTACTAATAAAGCAAGGTGCCTTTCGCCTATATTTTCATCCGTTCATCGTCAAAAAAAAATCATTCTACCCAAGGTGGTACTAAGGTCTTATGCGTTTGTTTGCTAGAAAGAATTGTTGTACGTTTAAAATTGCAAAAAGTTGCCCATTTTTTAAAAATTTATTGTTTTTCAAAATTGTTTGGAATTTTGAAAAAGAAAATGACATTTCGAAAAATGCTCCAAATTTGAAAAATATTCAAGGTTTCGTGAAATTGCAAAATAAAAAATAATGTTCGTGTAGAAAAGATACACATTTTCTAAAAATCTTATGAATTCTCAACACATGTTCCCGTTTTAAATACATGTTCATGTTTTTATTTAAAAAATTGGTGTTTTCATAAAATGTTTTTGAATTTTAAAAGTGTAGTTAATTTTTAAAAACTGTCCAGCATTTAAAAAATTGTTCATGTTTCTTAGAATATTCAGAAACTTCATACCTTAAAATCCCCTCGATTGAAAGAATTGAAAGGAATAGTAGATTGAATAACTCATGCGCAAACTCTTAAATGCCATCGGTCAATGAATGGAAAAATAGCAGATTGATTCCTTCACACGCGGCGAAACCGATAAGCTAAATGTTTCTTTTTCGTGTGCCCACATATAATTCTCGCTGACTTTAAATGCATACTAATTTATCTCTCGTTGCAACGCACGGGCATATTTGCTAGTCTAATAACACATAGACAATCATGTGTTTATATGAGATCTTTGTGGCATATGACACCTCCAGATTCTTTTTAGTTGATCCACTAATTTGTACTGATATAAATATGTTTTATTGGCTAATTTTTGTCTTTGTTATAAGGATAAGAAAACACATGCATAGCCATGCTATATATGCAAATACGTATTGGCAATCAGTACCTCCAACGAATCAGAACCCAATGCTAGAGTATATGTAACATAGATTCCCTTTTTTTTAGGAGATGTTTTTCCCTTTTTTGCGTGAGTTTTTTTTCCTTTCTCAATTGGTAGAAGAATCTATTTATGGACTTTTTCTGCAGGGAATTTATGGACTTTAAATGGACGTCAAATGGATCTGTCTTTTTGAGTTTTTATTATGCAAGGAGGTTATCATTTTTTAAGGAACCGACGCTTGCTTTCCTTTTTTTTAACAACAACTGTACATGTCTGTAGCATAAGTACGTATGAGATTCGTTGGTAGATATACACATGTATGTGCTCCATGTAGGACAATTAGTGTGATAGTTATCTTTTTGGATTCGCAAAAAAAGATAGGTTTTTTTGTATAAATTTGTGTGATGGATTACAACTAAGTATGGATTACAACTAAGTATCCACGTACATGCATGATCCTGTCACCAACATATGTGTACGTGTACGTGTCAAATGTTTTTTTTGGATGGAACTATCTATATTGTAAGTTTCAGCAGCCAAGGACTCGATGAAGAGATGTTTTTCCCTTTTTTTGTGAATGATTTCCTCTTTGAATCGGGAAAAGATTTTATTGCCGGAATTTCAATGGTCATTAAATGGATCTTTTTCTTTTCTTTTCGTCGGTGGAATTTTTATAGAGGGAGGCTATCTTTTTTTTAAGAAACCGTGGATGCTTTCCTTTTAATTCACCAACGTCAGATGGAATCTTTCTTTCTTTTCATCCGTGGAGTAACATTTTTTTTGTTTCACCAATGTTAGACATGTTTAAAAAAAATGTTGAACGTGTCAGATGCAATCTGTTTTTTTTCCTTTCCATCCGTGGAGTTTTTAGAAAAACGTGGATGCTTTCCTTTTTTTTGTTTCACAAACAATATTGAACGTATCAGATGCTTTTTTTCTTATGGCACGACCGTCTATGTTACATAAGTTCTCCTTTCATCTTAGACGTAAATTCTATAATCCAACGGTGTAATTAATTATTATAATGTTGATTAATGAGAAGGCTTGAAAGGTGCTTCCAATTAGTAAATATAAGATATAAGATATAAAATATAAGATATCCGGCGTGTACGTGCGCATCATGTACCTATGATATAGGTTACCTCCTTATGATCGCTAGCTCTTTCCTTCCTACTACGTAGTAACGAGAATCGAAACCAAATCAACCCATATTGTGACGTGTTGGTATTGGTAATTTTTTTTGATTTTCTTAGGCGGTGGGCAGTAAACATGCTTATTTTTTGACAGTGCCTACGAATGATACGTTAGTTCGGCTGGCATAATTTAATCCCTAAAATAAGTTGTGATTTTTAACTGGGGGAATACAACTGTTGTAAAAGTCAACCCATCAGACAATAATCGCTTGGAAATACAAAAATTTAAAATATAAAATTTTGATATTTTAACAAAAATATTTATTGTGTGACCAAGTTAACTAAGTGCCTGCTCCCTGAGAATTATTTGTAACTACTCGAAAATTGCAAAGAAAAAATGAGCAATTATAGACTTGACGAGGGAAAATATAATCGTCCCCCAAAGCGAGGTAGAAGTAACAAATCAGTTATACAAAATGATGTTTAGAAAACACCAATGCAAATAAGACGTACCAAAATGAGCATCAACATATCTATGGGCATTCAGTGCACACTAATCATTTGGGATATCCTTGATCAAGCTACGTTGCATTAATGGATTCATATAAGTAAGATATGTGTTACTACAACAAGATCTATAGTGAGCATCTGCGTATTTGTGGAACACAGAGAGAGCATTAATATGTAGAGATCCAAATTGAGCATTCAGCATTTACTGGACACCGACAGTACACATATTCTGGACCAAAGCTGCATACTGCATTTATGATACCCCATTGCAGGCATTATAAAGAGTTCTCAGCCTCATGTTCATCACCTCCATCCATCCATCTCTGCAATACACATCCTTCTCTGTCTATTTTTCTCCACCTCCCTCTCAGCGCTTCAGTACTTCAAGGCTTGTAGCTAGCCCTGTAGTAATGGTAGCAATGCCAAGGACTGCCATCGTCCTCTCCACCATCATCTTCTTCCTTTTTTCCGCTCATGCTAGTGGCTCTGACACTGGCAAGCCCAAGGCGACCAAGCTCATGGTGGAAGCATGCAAGAAGGCCTCGATCAATAACCCCTACAACGAATCTGTCACGCAAGAATTCTGTTTGTCCACCCTTCAGTCGGACAATCGAAGTGCCGAGGCTAAGGACCTCCGTGACTTAGTGCTTGTCACTGTCGACATCTTTAAAGCCGTGTCACTGCCGCTAGTGGTAAGATCAAGCAAAAGCTGCAAGATGCCAAGAAGGGAACAGTGGCAATGCACGTTCTCAGTTATTGTGAGGTGGAGTATGAAGATGTGGTGAGACGCCTCAACGTGTGCCACGGCCTGATCAAGGACTACCAAGGTGACAAGAGTGGGCAGCAGTTCTTGCATCTGCCCGACTGTGTGGATATTAATTACAACCCTATCGTCATGTGTTGGTTAGAGCTTCCAGATATGCCTGGTGCGGAGGCGCTCATCAAAGAAAACGAGGAGTTGTACATGCTTCTCATCCTCAACAACGCCTTGCTAATATCATATGATGTCCGTGATTAATATTATTTGTTGTCGCATCAGTTATTTGAAATAACAATAATAAACCTTGTTGTGGCATAAATTCACTCGGATTTTGTGTTATTAACTTACTATATATGCACATGGATGGCTGTGAAGTGTGAACAACTTATTTATTGAACCGAGTATTCAAGAAGGGATACTTGTAAAAGACCAGCTGGATAATTGGAAATATGATTGTCGCTCCCTTGTCTTCTCTGCTTCAAGGGGATACAGCAATGCCACTGGTTCACTCCTTGTGAAATCTAACTTTAATTTGGGTTAGAAAACCTATTTTTAACAGAAGAAGAAGAAGCTCTTCTGATTGGTGATTCACCAAAACAGACTGAATAAAAGGGAAATGTTATTAAAGGAATGGGTCTTCTCCATGAGTAGTCATGTGTCAAGCGCGGATCAATACTACTAGTGGCAAGAGTCCATCTATTGTTCTTGTCTTTGCCGTGCCATGACAGCAACATATCCGCCGAAGTTTGTCTGTTCACCATAGAGACATGAAGTCTCACTTGACACTCATAAAGGGAACTGTTCAAGGCCTTGATGGTGCACAGACCTAAGAGAAACATGTACTTTGACCTGCAGGAGCGATCAGGTCGTTACATGCACGCATCCATGCATAGTCATGTCCATCGATGGTCGGTGCTGGCGCTGAAGCACCCTGTTGCAAGTATTCATACACGATAACAATAGTAGTTTCATGGTCGTACGTACAAGCAAGATCATGAACAACACAGAATATCTTTGATTCGATCACAAGATGAAAAACTCGTTAGTTTATCTATTGGCACAGACGCTCACCATGAAAAAAAAACAATATGTGGACATCCAAAGAGAAAAACGGTGGCAGGCAGGATGATTTTTTTTTTTTGAGATCATTCATTGCTCAAAACTGTTTGTGATTTGAAAATGCGGCTTGACATTAGTTGTAAGGAAATCTCTTTTTTAGTTGACTTGGACATTTGATCTAGGATGTTGATTTTTATTTTATCACATGGATAACACATAGGTTGCACGTTCTACAGATCATGTGCTTTCTTACATTTAGATTGTAACCAGAGACTAAATTATGTGCATCTTGAAGAACTCTTAAAATGAATACAAATATGAAATCTGTAGAACGAGGGAAGAGAACAGAAATGGAAATTAGACATATTAATGCAAGGTTATCTAAAACACGTATCAATATATCTATACATACACTGAACCCTTCTTTTTTCCGCAAGGGCATAAAATGAACAATGATCATTTAAACCATGATCAAGTTGAGTTGCATTAATGAAGCTACATTAGACATATTAATATTCCCCGCAATAAAAAGTAGACATATTAATACAAATGAAATGTTGCATTCACCAGCCTATAGAAGCTAGAAGTGTATTAATACGAGAAGATCTAAACTGAGCATTGACATATTTGTGAATAGAGAGGGCACTAAGACCAGTATATCCAACAGGAGGATCAACATATTTGTGTGGAGATAAAACACTAACAATTTGGATATCTATAGCCAAGATGCATATGGCATTGATGAACCACCAATACATATGTGCATACAAAGAACAATAATCATTTTTTATATCCATGATCAAGCTATGTTGCATTAATGACATGTGTTGTAGATTTACGAATACCAGTTGCAAGTGAATATGCACGATCAGATTAATTTCAGTTTAGTAGTCGTACCTGTATTTAAGCAAGATCATGGAAAACTCACAATGTCTTTCACTCGCAACATGAGAAACTTGTACGGTTATATATCGGCACACACGTACACCTGATAAAAATATGTGGATATCCAACGAGTAAAAGGGAGGATGTGGGAGGATGAAAAATCCTTTTGTATTATTTAAGAGATGAATTTACCGGTGGTCCCTAAATTTGGCTTGCGCGTTCATTTCATGCCTAAAGTTGGAAATCGATTTCTGGTACAGTCAGTTGGCTAATACGGTGCATTTCTCACATGTAACCACCAACTTTGCCTACATGGCACTGTATCTTTGTGGATCCCACTTATAAGTTATGCGACATCCACTCTCGCTGCAGGTGACGACGAACTCCACATCAAGTAAACCCACGCCTCCCGCCGTGGAGGAGGGGATTGCGAAGCCATGATCTCGAGCAATGACATGCCGGTCACTGGCCAATGACATGCCGGTCCTCAGACCGCTCACCATGACATCGATACGACCCCACCTTCAGCACTTCTTGCACCTCCATTGCCACAACACTTATGACTGGCTTAGTCTCGAGCACCGCCTTAGTCCGGCAATGGTCGGAAATTTAAACTCTCAAATTTCTCATGGTAGGAGAATCACACCGGCGAAATCCTAACTCTTCATTCAGACCAATTTCGTCAACGAATAGAAGAACTGTGTCTCTGTTGCTGTGGAACTCGACTGTACTTCAAGAGATTTCCATAGTCTTCACTCTAAGAAATAGGTAGCTTGAGCATCACTTCGGAAATACGCATACGTATGACCTAGACCCGCTTTAACAGTACGGTGTTCCCTATGAATCAATATAAGCAAAAGGAAACTACGGGAACAAAATCTTCACGTTCCAATTCGCCACTTCAATTTCTTAGGGCGTACCAATTTATTCAATCTAAACATACATTTTTAGGGGTCGTCTTTCATGGTTAAACAAAATCTTCCGTGACTTTTCTTGTATGTATACACTCACAAACACATTAGTCTCTTAACCCATTTGTCTTCAATACTCCATAACCACAAAGGAGGCACTAGATGCACTTACACCATCGATGTGATGCACACCGAAAAGAATGTCGCAGAGTCCTTTTTCCGCACGATCCTCAATATTCCTGATAAGACGAAGGATAACGTTAAAGCTAGAGCCGATCAACAGAGAATTTGTGATTGACCACGTCTAAACATGAAGCCTCCCACATGCGGTCGAAGAAACTGGTTCAAGCCAGATGCTGACTTTGTCCGTAAACCGCTAGAAAAAAGGAATGCTTATCTGGCTCAAACTCATTTTGAAGTTCACCGATGGTTATGCATAGAATATAGGTAAGGGAGTCAATCTTCCAACGGGCAGAATGAACGGGCTCAAGAGTCATGACTACCATGTATGGATTGAGCGGATAATGCCGGTGATGTTTCGAGGCTATGTCCCCAAGCATGTATGGCGAGAGCTTGCCGAGCTAAGCCGTTTCATCCGCACGCTATGTGCTAAAGAATTAAGTAAAGACGCGATTGAACAATTGTGTAAGAAGGTACCGGAGTAGATAGTCAAGCTAGAGAAGATCTTTCGCCAGGCTTCTTTACTTCAATGACACATCCCATTTTGCACCTCACGAATGAGGTATTGTTGGGGGGCCTATGCAGAATCGTTGGCAGTACGGCCCTGACAGACAGAGCAAGCATCTCCAATAGAAATGTGGAAATAAAGCTAAGATTGAAGCTTCCATAGCTGAGGCAGTTATCCTAGAGGAGGTGTCAGACCTCAAGACATCGTACATAAGGTTGTAACGATTGATAATTCAAGAGGAATGGACGGGAATGATTCCTCCTACTGAGGCGGAGGCACTTACTCTTCTCCATCATGGAAACCCTGGACATAAAAAAATTGTTGCTTGGTTCATGGAGAAAGTAATTTTCCATATTCCCCTATTAAATACCTAGTTCAACATTTATTAGTTAACCGAACTAATGCACCCAACAATTTCAATTAAACTTGTAGGGAAAAGATCCGAACATATCTATGGATGACGAATTGAGATGGGTTTCCATGGGTTTTGACCATGCCGTCATGACATGTAAAAGTATGATGTGAATGGGCATCGCTTCCATATAGAGGAGGACCAAAACAGCTGGCCTAATCCCAAAACTATAAATACCGGAGTGTACAACTCCGGTCAAAATTCAGTAGACTACTATGGAAGGGTACAAAATATATACGAGCTTACATTTGGCAAAGGGCGCGAAACCCTAAGTCTGCCTGTGTTCAAATGCCGATAGTTTGACCCGCGGGAGGTGTAAAGACATACGCCTTCCATTGGTTTGGTCGAACTTAAACCATCAACCGTCTATGCCGGAGCCGATCGCTTCATTGCGGCTACCCAAGCTACACAAGTTTATTTTCTGCCTTACCTGTTGGGGATATTACCACTGGGCGTAAACCGGCCAGGAGAGGCCGGGTTAACCCCATAAGTAGTTCATCCGTATCTGAAGTCCATGAAGATAGACGGTGACGCTTTATGAAGGCCCAGGGCCCAAAGCCGGTTTAAGGCCTGTAGACATAAACCGGCATTGATATGTAAACTTGTGTGGTAAGATAGAAGTAGCAGAGACCGAGCCGGACACGATTATGAGCCGGCCTTGGGATTCTGTAAACCGACGGGCGTCAACCCATGTATATAAGGGGACGACCCGGCGGCGGTTCAAGGACAACAGACAACAACTCGAGACTCAGGCAAAGTGTATTCGCTCCCTGGTCATCAAAACCCCAGCAATTCCATCACAACTAGACGTAGGCTTTTACCTTCATCGTAAGGGGCCGAACTAGTATAAAACTCTCTTGCGTCCCTTGTCCGCTTTAACCCCTTTAAGTTAACCCGTAGTGATGGCTCCACGACTAAGTCCTTTCTCTAGGACATCTGCCGTGACAAAACCACGACAGTTGGCGCCCACCGTTGGGCTATCGCACGATGGTTTCAAGTTCTTGGAGGGCAACTTCGAAGGACTCAAGGGTTATGCTGTCGGCCGGATGACCAAGAGTCGTCGCGGCAAGCTCTACATCGACGATGTAGGCTGGGGCCCCGAGGCCGGCTCAATCGAGTACGGGTACCGGGTCCCCTTTGGTGGCATACACGTTTTCATTGGCAAAATCGGCGAACCGGGCCCTGAGCCGGACATCTGCACCGACCTCGTCGAAACGGCTCAGCGTGCGAGATCTGCCCGGGTCAAGCCTGTCATGAAGCGTGCCTTCGTGGGAGTTATCCATGGAGGGGAATCTGAGGATAGATCGGAATCTGGTGGTGAGACCGTCGTTTATTCCGGCGACAAGTCATCGACCGGAGAGACCGAGTCGTTATATCAGTTACAAGATGGCCGGATTGGGGGCTGTTCCGATGGCGATAGTATTCCGGACCTCTTTGATCTGCCAAACCGGGTTGCGATCTTCATGGCCGGTACGCAACCGGCGCTCCACTCTTCGACCGCAGCGGCGATGATTTCCGGATCGACAGCGGCAACAGCGGCCGGGGCAGGAGGCCCTGTGCGACCGCCAGCTCAGGTTCTATCAGATTTGTTTGACACGTTGGCAACGCGGATGGCGAAGGTTAACCCGGCAGATCAGGGTGCACACAATGCGGAAATCGCGAAAGTGAAAGATCAGATCACCCAGGCCAAAGCCGACTTAGCAGCTGAGGATACCAGGATGGCCGTGGAGCGGGCCACTTTGGATGCACAAGCTTACCGGATTATGCTGGATCAGAGTGCGTCGAACGAAGTCCCGAAGAGGAGGTACAGATCTCGCATGCCGCCGGTTTATGACGCTAGAAATCTCTTTAACACCCCAGGAGCAGGGACCAGTAATCCACCGGTGGTAAACCGGGCGGAGGCACCTGGGGCAGGGGCGCCGGTTCAGCCACATTTGGTCGATCCGCCTCGTCAGAACAACATTGTAACACCGCATGTCCCCACGCCGCCGGGTCATTACTCTAACCCGATGGACAACATTGTTGCTGCCGCTTCACGGCTGGCGGCCATCCCGATCGAAGGCGATTCTCCGGCGGCGGTCGGGACGAGTCGGGTTAAGGAGCTTCTTCAGATAGCCTTGGTTCAACAGGAGGCTTATTCATATAGTCGCGATCAGATTCATTCCACTCCCCGTCCAAGCCGGAGTTACAGCAGGCGTATGGATGAACTGGCAGTGTCAAGCAATGCGCGGACCCGTGATCCGCCCCGTGGCAATAACCCGACGGGTGGTGCTAGTGATGCTCAGGAGGTGGTGGACTGGGCTCGGGCACGCAGAGAGGCCGAGTTAGCGGCGCAGCATGAAGCCCGTCAGCTTACTCCGGTTCGTCCAACCACATCGGTGGAACCAGGAGTTACCTCTAGTTCTTTGGGAGTGCCGTGTCTCGTCCCGGCGTTGCGCAATGTGCGCCTGCCCAAGGATTTCAAGGGCCCGCGCAAGGTGCGGAATTACACCGCCGATTTATCCCCTGAAACATGGGTCGAAAGCTATGAGATGGCCATGGAGATGCTGGATGCAGATGACGCGGCATGTGCGAAATACTTCACCATGATGCTAGAAGGGACGGCCGCATTTGGCTAAAGAGCTTACCGGCTAATTCTATCAGGTCATGGGCCGAGTTGAGAGCCCGGTTTATTCAGAATTTCAAGGATACATGCAAGCAGCCCATCTCAATTGTGGACTTAGCTACCTGTGTCCAGGAGGAAGGAGAGTCAACAACCCATTGGGTGCGCCGGGTTTCGGAGATTTTGCATTCATCGGACCGCATCAACGCTGACACCGCAGTTTTAACATTGGAAGGCAATTGCCGGTTTGAACCCCTGAAGTTGAAGTTGGGACGGCTGAAACGTCATTGTAATGACATGGGAACCCTCATGGCTGCACTGGTGAAGTATGCCGACTCTGATAGTACCAAGGATCCCGAGTCTGACGATGATAAGACAGGGAAGGGAAAAAGAGCGGCAACGCCAAGGGGCAGCACCACAACCCGGCGGGTCATGGAAACTGCGGCAAGCGTAAGGCGGACCACGGTTTAGACTTTGTGGCTAATACTAATACACATGACAAGGGCCAGAGGCGTAAGGGTAAACCGCCCCAGCGTGGTGGAGGGCCAAGTCCTAATCCGGACCGTTTGTCTTATCTGTTGAACCAGCCCTGTCCAAAGCATGGGACGAAGGAGATCCCGTCCACGCACCTCTGGAAAGATTGTTACATCATGCAAGAGTTCAAAAATTCTGATTCTTTCCGGTATGATCATGGACCAGGAGGCGGTTCGGGCCCCGGGTCTCATGGGCCGGGTTATGGTGGAGGAAATTCCGGTTCAGGCTTCCACGGTAATCAGGGTGGACATAACAATCAAAGTAATCAGGGTAACGAAGATGGCTATAATCATCAGGGCAATCAGCAGCAGCAGCAGTCGGGTTACCAGAGCAACCCGAAGCAGTTGAATAGCGGACAGTATCATGTCTTCACCACTAGCTTGGACAAGCGTGATCAGAAGCTTCATAAAAGGGCGGTGAATGCCGTTGAACCAGCGGTGCCCCGTTATTTGCGCTGGTCCGAGCAGCCGATTGTGTGGAGTAGAGAAGATCATCCACCCTGGGTTGACAATCCGGGTCATCTGGCTCTGGTGGTGGCACCTCAGGTGGGAGGTTATAAGTTCACTAAGGTACTCATGGATGGAGGGAGTAGTATCAATATCCTTTATTATGAAACTTTCCGTCGCATGGGGTTAACAGATAAAAATCTTAAACTGTCCAATACGGTGTTCCATGGTGTGGTGCCTGGTAAATCGGCATATCCTGTTGGTAAGATAGCTCTGGAGGTGGCTTTTGGAGATGAGCATGACTCAAGATCAGAAACTTTGACCTTTGAAGTGGTGAAAATCAAAAGCCCGTATCATGCCCTGTTTGGACGGCCAGCTTATGCTAAGTTTATGGCACGACCTTGTTATGTCTATCTGCAGCTCAAGATGCCGGGTCACAAGGGAACTGTAGCTGTGCATGGAAGCCGCAAGATCGCTCTGGAGTGTGAAGAAGGTGATGCGGCTTATGCAGAGTCGGTTTGTGCAACAGAAGAGTTGAGGTTTTACAAAGACAATGTTGATCCGACAGATATGCCTTCATTAAAGAAACCAACTACAGAGCATGATCTGGCCCTAAAATTCAAATCAGCTGATGAGACTAAGCTTGTTGACTTCGTGCCCGGCGATTCATCCAAGCAATTTAGCATCAGCGCTAACTTGGATCCGAAATAGGAAAGCGCGCTCATCGAGTTCATCCATGAGAATCGGGACATCTTTGCGTGGAAGCCTTCTGATATTCCAGGTGTACCGAGAGAACTCGCTGAGCACACTCTCAATATTGATCCAAAGTATAAACCGGTCAAGCAGTTTCTCCGCCGGTTCAATGAAGAAAGACGCAAGGCTATTGGAGAAGAAGTAGCCAGACTCTTGGCGGCTGGATTTATCGTTGAAGTATTCCATCCTGAGTGCTTGGCTAATCCGGTGCTGGTCCTCAAGAAGAATGGCACTTGGCGTATGTATGTGGACTACACAGATCTCAACAAAGCTTGTCCAACAGATCCTTTTGCCCTTCCCCGTATTGATCAAATTATTGATGCTACGGCGGGTTGCGAGCGTTTAAGCTTTTTGGATGCATATTCTGGTTATCATCAGATCAAAATGGCAGTTAAGGACTAGGAGAAGACGACCTTCATAACTCCCTTTGGAGCCTTCTGCTATGTGTCCATCCCCTTTGGGCTCAAGAGTGCCCAGGCGACTTATCAATGGTGTGTGCGTAATTGTCTTCATAAACAGATCGGCCGCAATGTTCACGCCTATGTGGATGATATTGTGGTAAAATCAAGGAAGAAGGAGACATTGATTGATGACTTGAAGGAAACCTTCGATAACCTGCGGGTTTACAAAATGATGCTTAATCCGGCCAAGTGTGTCTTTGGTGTACTTGCAGGCAAGCTCTTGGGCTTTTTGGTGTCTAACAGGGGCATTGAAGCTAATCCGGAAAAGATCAAAGCCATCACCTCCTTGGCTAAACCAAAGTGTATCAATGATGTTCAACGCCTGGCAGGCCGGATTGCCGCGTTGAGCCGGTTTGTCAGTCGCCTTGGCGAGAAGGCCATCCCTTTATATCAGATGCTGAAGAAAATGGATAACTTCGTCTGGAGTGACGCTGCTAATGAAGCATTTGAGGACTTAAAGCGGCAGCTGGCTAATCCGCCGATTCTCGCTCCTCCAGTGGACAAAGAACCATTGTTGCTATATCTGGCAGCTAATGCTCGGGCTGTTAGTGTGGCTATTGTGGTGGAACGCAAGGAGGCAGGAAAGGAATATCCGGTTCAACGGCCGGTCTACTATATCAGTGAGGCACTTATTGAGTCCAAGCAGAGGTACCTGCATTGGCAAAAATTGGTGTATGGGGTTTTTATGGCAAGCCGGAAGCTTAAGCAGTATTTCCAAGGTCATCCCATCACGGTGGTCAGCTCTGCTCCGTTGGGAGATATAATCCAGAACAGGGAAGCAACTGGCCGGATTGCTAAGTGGGCTATAGAGCTCGGGCCTCACGGGTTGAAATACATACCCCGAACGACGATCAAATCTCCGGCACTTGTGGATTTCATCAATGATTGGACAGAATTACAAGCGCCAGAGGAGAAGCCAGATCATACTTATTGGACTATTCATTTTGATGGGTCAGGCAATTGGAGGGCTCGGGGGCTGGAGTCGTATTAACTTCCCCACGAGGTGATAAGTTTTGTTATGTTCTTCGTTTAATGTTCCCTTGCACTAACAATGCAGCTGAATATGAGGCTTTACTCCATGGTCTTCGGATGGCTAAGGAGATGAACCTAAGCCGAGTTAAGTGCTTCAGTGACTCGGATCTAGCGGCTCAACAAGTGTCCGGCACTTGGGATTCCAAGGACCCACTAATGGCAACATATCGTCGTGAGGTGGATATTGTTGTAGGTCACTTTAAAGCTTATCAGGTGGATCATGTGGACCGGCGGAAGAATGAAGCGGCGGACGCTTTAAGCCGCCTGGGTTCCCAACGTAAACCGGTTCCACCTAATGTCTTCCTGGATGTTTTGCATAATCCGTCTGTCAAGCTCCCTGGTGAAGAGGATTTGGCTGTTCCTGATCCGGAGGCTCAGTTGGTGGCGGCATGTTATCCCGGATTGGACGGTTCCATATCTGGCGTATATGCACCGGGGCGAGTTACCAGAGGATGAAACTTTGGCCAGGTAGATAATCCGGCGGTCCAAGTCCATGACTATTATCAATGGAGAGTTACATCATTGCAGTGTGACAGGGGCGTTTCAACGCTGTGTGTCTCCTGAGGAAGGCCGTGAAATTTTGCGTGAGATCCACGAAGGAGATTGTGGTCAGCACGCCGGTTCAAAATCTTTGGTGGCCAAGGCATTTCGTCATGGTTTCTATTGGTTGACAGCTCATGCTGATGCCGAGGACTTGGTCAAAAGATGTGATGGCTGTCAGAAATTCTCAAGGCGTGCTCATGTACCGGCTCAAGAATTGAGGATGATTCCAATCACCTGGCCATTTGCAACTTGGGGGCTGGATATGGTTGGGCCTTTCAAGAGGTCCAAGGACAAGAAGACCCACCTTTTGGTGGCGGTTGATAAGTTCATGAAGTGGGTGGAGGCAGAGCCAGTTAGTAAGTGTGACGCAGCCACGTCGGTTCAATTCATCAAAAAGGTGATCTTCCGGTTCGGCTTTCCACACATCATTATAACAGACAATGGTACCAATCTTTCAAAAGGTGCCATGAAGGAGTTCTATCAACGTGAGCAAATCCGGCTTGACGTGTCATCAGTGGCTCACCCACAGTCTAATGGTCAAGCGGAGAGGGCCAATCAAGAGATCTTGAGAGGCATCAAACCCCGGCTTATGGTTCCTTTGCAACGGACGCCGGGTTGTTGGGTTGAGGAGTTACCTTCTGTGTTGTGGAGCATCAATACCACACCCAACAGATCGACAGGATACACACCATTTTTCATGGTTTATGGAGCGGAAGCAGTTCTTCCTAGTGACATCCGTCATGACTCGCCTCGTGTAGCGGCATATGTTGAAGCTGACAACGAGAAGGCACGGCAGGAAGCTCTTGACCTGTTAGATGAGGAACGTGACATGGCGGCAGCCCGTTCGGCAATTTATCAGCAAGATCTGCATCGTTATCATAGCCGCCGGGTTAGAACCAGAACCTTTCAAGAAGGTGATTTGGTGCTTCGGCTCATCCAGGATCAGACGGATATGCATAAGCTATCCCCCCTTGGGAAGGACCCTTTGTGGTCAGCAAGAATCTGCACAACGGGTCATACTACCTAATCGATCTTCGAGAGCGCAAAGACTCACGTAAATCGGAGGAGGAGACCAACCGGCCGTGGAATATTGCTCATCTTCGGCCCTACTATACTTGAGCTATAGGCTCTGCTTATGTACATATTATGACATTGTATATATTATGATCAATATAATAAACCGGAACCTCAGCTAAAGCGGGGTATCTGTTGTTTTTCTTACATCATGTGTGGTTACATGGAGCTTACAAAGCGGCGTCCGGTTTAACCCTTGATTTAGCTTCTCAAAGCTTTATATTACATCACTTGGGGGCTTGGTCGTATCCGAACCATAGCTACACCTCTTGATCGGCGCAATGCCACAACATCACTTGGGGGCTTGGTCGTATCCGAACCATAGCTACACCTCTTGATCGGCGCAATGCCACAACATCACTTGGGGGCTTGGTCGTATCCGAACCATAGCTACACCTCTTGATCGGCGCAATGCGAACAACATCACTTGGGGGCTTGGTCGTATCCGAACCATAGCTACACCTCTTGATCGGCGCAATGCCACAACATCACTTGGGGGCTTGGTCGTATCCGAACCATAGCTACACCTCTTGATCGGCGTAATGCCACAACATCACTTGGGGGCTTGGTCGTATCCGAACCATAGCTACACCTCTTGATCGGCGCAATGCCACAACATCACTTGGGGGCTTGGTCGTATCCGAACCATAGCTACACCTCTTGATCGGCGCAATGCCAAAGCATCACTTGGGGGCTTGGTCGTATCTGAACCACAGTCACACCTCTTGATCGGCTCAAAGCCACATCAATCCGGGGCCAAAGAGAGTGTTGTAAAACAACAGCTCAAACATAGGCACCCACCGAGCACAACTCACAATGTTGCTTGGGGATTCTTTGTTGTCGAAATGAACTAAGAATCTACACTTGTAACAGGCTATCAAGCCATGGCTTGGAAGCTTGGTGTATACACCTAAAACCCCGGGTTAACCTGCCTATTTAAGTAAGTCACTCCGCCCAGGTAAACCTGGTATGACCCTTCGAACTTTGACAAGTTACTCTAAAATGAAGACCCTGAACTTGTCAAGTTAAAACGATGATTGGTTAAGGATTGAGGACCATCTTAAAAGGCTTTGCAAAAATAGTTTAACTTAGTGGCCTGGCAGCCCATGAAAAGCCTCGAATTTGGGGCCTGGCAGCCCGTGAAAAGCCTCGACTACAACGGTTTTTATTTGCCTTTTGCTAAGTTTTCTTTGTTTCTTAAGATTTGTGATGTTTTTACAACCGGTGTTTATCAACCCAGTTAGGCTGCCAACTACAAGTTGTCAGTACACGATCAAATTATAATCCGGAGACTATCAGCTCGATCTGGTTTTGACTCAAAGGCACCAGTATGGAAGAAACCGGTGTTTCTCACAACCCGGAACGGTTTTATTGTAAACCGGCATCATATATCGGGAGTTACTTATCCTCCAGAGTAGGGTTATGGCCCTCACTACAAAGTTGGCCAGCCAACATCATGCCTAAAGGTCGCAGGTATTATATATTTCCATATTTGGTTATCTTTTACAACCTTGGTTACAAACCTTGATCATATATATATATTTGGGTATCATGACCCGCCCGGGGGTAAACCGCCAGGGCGCTTTAAGCTTCTCATCTGCAGGAACAGCTTGAATAAATGGCTATGGATTATGAATATCATATCTTAAGCATGTCGGATTAAGCAAGCATCAGTCGCAGATAAATATGCACGAAGGCATACCAGACCAAGTATTTTAACTAGCATATTACAAGGCGTTTCAGTGCCCAAAAGGATAATTGTTTTCTCAAATACATGTTGCAGCATGTAGAAGACTAAACCGGCCTCCGGTTCATGGTTGGTCACCAGCTTGGCCTGACGGCTGCGGATCATCTCGCACCGGTTCAACTCCCTCCTCTCTACCCAGCGGCTGGAAATCAACAGTTGCCCAGTCGATCCCAGTTAGGGCTTGCAATACTGCTTCATCGCTTATCAGCGTGGACGGTTCAATGTCAGGGGCATAAGTGTGCTTACGGATTGGTGGGATAAGATTTTGCGCTGCTGGAATTGGTGCCGCAACCCGTCTGTTCTTATCATCATAACTCGCCTGATAGTATGAAAGATCTGCCTCTTCAACCAGTTGACGAGCCAATGGGTGTACTTCCCGGTTTATGATTCGGAGATCATCATTGCCAAATTTTGTTCCGTCTTCCTTTAAACTGGGATAGCCTTGGGCCGCCTCCACTGGATCAAAGTCAGGTACCCACGCTTTTTCCCGGGTTAGTGCGGCCAAAGCGCCCGTTCTAGCGGCAGACTTTTTTAGCTCGTCTACCTGGGCAGGAAGCATAGATAACCTTTCTAAGGTATCCTTGATCAAAGTGGGAGGAGGATTATTATGTGAAGCAATATATATGATCCGCTACGCACCGGTATACAGATGCTCTATCAGAGTGTAGGCAGCTTTCAATTTCTTCTGTACATCAGAGCCCAGATGGCCAATGCGAGTTCCTGCACCATTGTACACATCAGTAAACCGACAACACACGGGAGAGATATGTTGAAAGTATTAAGGAAAAGATGTTTTACCGAAAACAGCAGCAGTCATGGAATGAATCTGCCGCTTTACGCCGGTCAGTTCATCAACCACCGGTTTAAGAGCGGCTTCTGCTTTTTCAGCCCTTTTTATTAAAGCAGATTTTCAGTCTCCCAATCCGCCCGCTCTTTGTGGAAGCCCTGTTTCAGTTTCTCCATAGCGCCTAGAGCGCTGATCAATTCTTCCTTCGCTTTGGAGGTTTCAGCTTGCTGGGATTTGAGGTTTCTCTTGCAGATCAGCGGTTTGGCTTTCCTTCTTGCTCAGTTCAGCCTATAAAGAGACATATATATAATAAGTTGACAGTACATATTTGAAGTACCAAGTACATAACAAGTTATGCCCTTAGTACTTGGGGGCTAATGCATATTTGCTCTTTATTAGAAATTTTTACAAGTCCCAGACACAATACAAGTATTAAGCTTGGCACTTGGGGGCCAATGTGTATTTTCTCATAAAATGCTGATATGGGAATTCTTCCACAAAGTCCCGGTTCATCTTTATAAAGTTAAACCGGCCCTTGGGGGCTACATCAGTGAAGTTAAGATGCATTGTTGCAAACATGAAATTGTTACCAAGTCCCGGTTTAAATTGGTATCTTAAACGGTCACTTGGGGGCTACTGGAGCTGATAAGCTGCAATTAAATATAAGGGAGAAACACTTATGAAGTTACCTCATAGCGCTCCTTCATCATATTTACCAAACCGGCTTCATAGTCACGGCTGGTGTACAGACGGTTCAGGAAACCAGAGTGAAGGTCTTGAGCATTCAGATGGGCATAATTTGACAAATCGACGTTCAATTTGCCTTTGCCAATTGTAGAGAGCTCATCTTTGGCAGTATGCTTTGACAAAGCGACAGGATTGCCTGGAGCGGTATGGCCAGTGCCAGTAATCATAATGTCATCATCTTTGTCATCAGCAACCGTTACTTGGGTTGGCGGTTTGTCAGTCTTTTTAACTGGACTTGCCGGTTTATTGTCAGTTCGGACAGGGCTGGTTGGCTGGTCAGCATGGCTTGTGGTGTCAACTTCTGCCTGCTCAGCAACGAAGTCATGATCTTGAGGCTGTGGGTCATTCAGTATGGCATCAATGTTGGTCTCTTCAGGATCTGGAGTTTTCTCCGGTTCAACAGCCACGTCTTCATCAGCCGGTTTATTCAACCGAGCTTTCTTGCTGGGTCTGGGCTTGGCGCTGAGAAAAATAAACATGAGGATCAGTACATTATATAAAAATAGCAACATCAAGGATAACAACAAGTGTATAGCTCACCCAAGAACCGTTTTGAGGGGTGGAAGTTTTGTGGTCGATGACTTGCCAGAAGATGAGTGAGAAGTACCCTGATAATTTTAATCAGATGGGTTAAGAGGCTGGCGGAAACAACCTGCTTTGGGGCATGAAGTATCAATGGGATAAGAGACCTCTGATTGGCGTTTCCGAACCGGACTGTTCGGTAAACCGGCGGAGGTAACTACCTGGCCGCTGTGCAGGGTTGTGCGGCGAGCCTCGTGCTGCCGCGTCTTCAAAAGAAAGTTTGGGTCCAAGTAAGCAAGGGGGTGAGAAAATTTTACTTTCCGGTTTGCTTGACGGATTTTTGATGTTGGCAGAGGATCTGAATCGGAGGAAAGAATGGTTACCTCTACGTCATCAACATGACTGCCTTCAGCGTCGTCCTGATAATAATCATTGTCAATGAGATGTACGAAAAATGAACCAAGAGAGTCAAGTTCTACCTCTGATTCCGGATTACCCACATCGTCATCAGCTGGTAGCTTGGAGGATGCAGTGGTCCTTTTCTTGGCAGGTTTTTTGATAACCTTGGTCGTTGGACGAACTGGCTTGACCGGTTTATCTTGCGGCTTGACCGGTTTGTCTTGTGGTGGTTTCTTGTTCCAGAATGGATCATCACCATGTCAGAAAATAATCACACTTTCAGAGAATATTTGGACAAAATCAACTTCAGATAAAAAGATTATATGATTCTTACAGCTGGCGGTTTGTTGAAGGCGCAGAAAGGGAGTAGTCCTGTTTGGGCACAGACGGCCTCCGGTTCGTTCAGCATTTTCTTTACAGCCTCAGTGACTTCTGCATCTGTAAGCTGAATGTCAATGTGCCGCTGAGCATCCTTCGAACTCCCCGTATACTCACACATCAAACCGGAGCGCCGGCTTAAGGGCATAATACTCCAGCTTATCCAGCAACGAGCAAGATCAACTCCTGTCAAACCGTTCGCCATGAAGGCTCTAAGCTTTGATAATTGGGGAGCATAGTTGGCCCTTTCTTTTGTAGTCAACCTCTGAGGAAAAGGATGTGTGTTGCTAAGGCGTTCAGGGCGGTAACCCGGCAGGGGGTTTTCATCAGGTGGAGATGTATCCATGCAATAAAACCAAGTCTGGTTCCACTCTTTGGGGTGACTGTGGAGTTTGGAATGAGGGAAGGTGACTTCCTTCCTTTTCTGAACCGCCATTCCGCCCAGTTCCGTATTGGGTCCATCCGAGAACTCTGTGCGACGGTTTAAGTGAAAGAAATCCCTAAACAGTTCGGCTGTAGGTTCCTCTTGCAGATAAACCTCACAGAAGACTTGGAAGTGGTAGAGGTTGGTCACATAATTGGGACCGATGTCTTGAGGGCGCAGCTGAAAATTGGCTAGTACATCTTGGAAATTTTTTGAACCGGGAGGGCTAAAACCTCGACTCAGATGGTCAGCAAACGCGATTACCTCTCCGCCCTTGGGTGTAGGAGGATTTTCCGGGCCAGGGACCCTCCAGTGGATGACATCTTTCTTGGCTAAAGCGCCCGTTTTAACAAGATTGTTTAACTGTTCTTCGGTTACTCGAGAAGGAGCCCAATTGCATTCATAGATTTGCTTGGCCATGGCAATGAAAGATCTGAAACATGATTATTGCCGGTTTAAGATTTACAATGGACAACTATACAACGGTATAAGGATGTGATCATATTGTTAAACCGGAATTGGTTATTCGTAAAACGGAGTCTGACAATGAAAACAGTACAATGATGAATGCATTGGCGGTTCAACAGGGGACTAATGGTATCTACTGGGTCATCATTTTGTATATGAGGTTAAACCACCCAATCTGGTATTAAAAGCGTATAAGTGAAGGAAGAAACAAGTTTCACATCTTGCCATGGTAATTTCAGATCTACCGCGTGTTGGAAAAACAAAATATATTCTGACCTAATTTCCAGCGCATTAAAGGTTCACCAAGTTGAGATGAGTTTTATACAAGGCAGATGTTCTAACAGGGAAGCAGGAGTTTAAAGTACAAAGGCTTTGGAAAAAGCAGATCTAAACTAGCCATTGGTACTGCTAAAGAGAAAGAAACAGATTCAAGAACTTCGAAGAACTACGAAGAACGACGAACCCTATGGTTGATCTGGAGTAAGAAAGGAGGAACGTACTGGTGCTGAGGAAGCAGCGGAGGATTGCCGCATTTTTCTGGTCCGATCAGGTTGATGCAGCGGCCGTCGCGGAGGAAGAAACGAAGGTCGACAGTGGCGGCGGAGCTCCAAAGGATGGCAGTGCAAGGAAGAAGATGAGGTGAAGAGATACGGGGGGGGGGGGAATGGAAAGACCCCTGGCTCTATTTATAAGGGCAGAAAGATAAGCGTCAGGCGCGAAAATCGAGGAGCCTAAATTTTGGATATGAGGTGGAGCTGTCGCCTCGATTGTCGGAGGCTCATTAATGAAGGTGGATTATACACAGTTTTAAATAACAGGTGACGTCACGACGGTTTACCATGATCCTAGAAGATGAGGTCATGGCGGTTTACAAGATTATGTGAAGATGTTGAAGAAGAAATTTTCTTAAGTACTGAAGATTGACATGAACCAGTTCAACTCAATCTGGGGCCTAATGTTGGGGATATTACCACTAGGCGTAAACCGGCCAGGAGAGGCCGGGTTAACCCCATAAGTAGTTCATCCGTATCTGAAGTCCATGAAGACAGACGGTGATGCTTTATGAAGGCCTAGGGCCCAAAGCCAGTTTAAGGCCTGTAGACATAAACCGGCATTGATATGTAAACTTGTGTTGTAAGATAGAAGTAGCAGAGACCGAGCCGGACACGATTATGAGCCGGCCTCGGGATTCTGTAAACCGACGGGCGACAACCCATGTATATAAGGGGGCGACCCGGCGGCGGTTCAAGGACAACAGACAACAACTCGAGACTCAGGCAAAGCGTATTCGCTCCCTGGTCATCGAAACCCCAGCAATTCCATCACAACTAGACGTAGGCTTTTACCTTCATCGTAAGGGGCCGAACTAGTATAAAACTCTCTTGCGTCCCTTGTCCGCTTTAACCCCTTTAAGTTAACCTGTAGCGATGGCTCCACGACTAAGTCCTTTCTCTAGGACATCTGCCATGACAAAACCACGACATTACCCATGCCAGAAAGAGTACCTAACGGGTTGGGAAGTTGTGTTCAAGGTGGCGCCACATGGTAAGCTACCGGACCTGAATGATGACGATTACTACAATATTAACCCCATGACATAGAGGGAGTTTTCTATCAAGAGCAACCTGATGATGATGTGGTCAGAAACGATGACGCTGATGCCTTGGGTGATGTTGATGTGGATCCAAACGATGAGGATGCACGGAATGATGGTGAGACCATTGTTAATGAAAATGACATACTTATGCTAGAAAATTTAAATGAAGATGCTGACGACGAGGAAGAGCCTCCACCTCCGTCAGACAACGAAGATGATATGCGTGATAGTGATGATGAGACCGAGCGAGAAATCAGTTACAACAATGATGATTCGTATGGGTTCTAGCAGGTGTATGTTTCATGTATTTTTTATGGTTTAGGAATATGCCTTTTTATGCTTATTTATTAATGTGTTTTTATTCCTTATTATTATGCTTTTTTCTTCATTATTAATGTACTAATTGTTTATTCTCTTTTGAATGCCGGTTCATGGAACATTGGCAAGGGGAAGACCGACGACAGGGGTTTCCTAGCCAAGGTTGTCGGCATGGCTAATAGGAGTGGTCGACCGCATACTCTTACCCCCGACTACTTGAGGATGACTCCTCATAGGGAGGTCGAGGGAGAGGTGCCCCTAGAGGAGAAGGGGGCGGGGGAGAGCCCCTAGAGGGCGAGGGTGTGGGGGGAGAGCCACTAGAGAGGGTCACGGCAAGAAAGAGCGCATCCTCACCGACTTAGGGGTGTTGTCTTCGAGGCCTTCCTCTAGTGAGGTACCCTCCTCTAGTGAGGTACCCTCTGCCGAGGAGCAGGAGGATGAGGAGGAGGAGGATGTTCGCGAGGAGGTTCAGGAGGACCACGAGGAGGATGAGGAGGTTCGGGAGGGGAAGAGGAGGAGGTTGGGGAGGGGGACAAGGAGGAGGAGGAGGCAGGCGAGGAGGATGGTGGTGGCGGGGATGATGGTGCTAGCGGGGAGGGCGTTGGCAACAAGAAGGGGTGGCTGCGCGGTAACACAAAGCTCCCTACCCAGCTTCCTGCTACCGAGGAGCAGAAGTGGCTCATTGAGCCCACGGGGAAAGAGTAAGTGCCACTTAATCATAATCTAATTGTTTTTATTGTACACATGCTTATATTTTCATTATTTTGCTTGTACACATGCTAATATTTTTATTATTTATATCTTTTGCAACAACTGGAGATATCCTAAAGGGGCTCGTCTTCCCAACGGCCTCATCACCGTCTTGCTTAAGACACACTGGCAGGGGCTTTACTGTCCCAATCCAGTCAGGCACCCAGAGCGCCGGGTTTTGGCCACGAGCTAGGACCACTGGGAAGCGGCCCCCCACATGGACTATGAGACGCATGCTAAGGCTATGATTACAAATTTTGGGGTGAGTTCTCTTCAGAAGAACAAGTCCATTCTGGTTTCATAAATGATTTAACTCATGACTTCTTCCATTCTTGTTTCATGAATGATTTTAGAAATACTATCGAGTTCTTCAGGAGCACAAGGCCACTGCCGACGAGATCGTGCTGCGCCAAGCGAAGAAGAAGGCCCGCCAGATGCAGTACGAGGTGCGCTGGGTGGCCATCTCGCAATATTATCATGACACTCTTAGCGTGAAGATGACCAAGGAAAAAGCGTGGAGGGAGAAGCTTACCTTGTAGAGGGACAAGTACTTGGCAGTAAGTATAAAAGATTTTTCATTCCGACGTTTGTGGTAAATTTCATCGTTTCGTGTTGACATGCCATTATGCTTTCATTATGTAGGTGTGTCCAAATCGTTTTTAGAGCATGGTGGCAGGCATGGTTCCTGTAATGGAACCACCACCACCAGCTGCTGGACCACAACCAGTGCTACTTACCTTCGAGGAGTTTCTGTCACAGCACCCGGGGACTACGGTGGTTAGTATATCTCCAAACTATCCAACCACCGCTTACCGTTTATTCAACACAATCATATATCCTTTGCACATGTCTTTTCAAACATCCAAGGAACCGGTGGATCATCCATTGGTGATGGTGCCAGTCTTCGCATCACTCACGAGTCACGGAGCCCGGTCACTCCGATCCACCGAGGCAGTGGTGGTGGCGGTCTTGGCGGTAGCACTACCGCTAGCAGTGACGACCTGGGCTTTGGCGGACTTGGCGGTGAGGACCTTGGCGGTGGTGGTGGACGTAATGGCGGTTAAGCATGTGGGTGACGGTGGTGATGATGATATACTTGTCCACTTTAGATGACCTGTGGTTTTATGCTCCTTTAGATGACTTGTGTGCTTTTTAGATGCTTATGTTTGTTGGTGGTGTTGGTTGTGAGGATGTGATGGCGGTGGTGTTGGTTGTGAGCAGATATATACTTATGCTGTTTTGATGGCGGTGCTGTTGGTTGTGAGGATGATACCTATATGTGCTGTGTATGTCTAGTACATCATGTTTATCCGCTGTGTATTTGAATTGAATTCAAACAGAGAACAGAAAAAAATTCACACAAAAACTATGCCGACGTCTTGGCCGTCAGCATAGGGTAGCGTCGAGCTACCAGTGGGCGACACATGGCGCTCACTGGTGCGTCCTGGTACGTAGATATGCCGACAGCTAGGCTGTCAGCATAGACTTGAATCTACACCGACGACCTAGCCGTTGGCACACGTGGACATGTGGCGTCCTCTGGTCACTTCCTGACACGTAGGTATGCCGTGAGGCACCGTTAGGCGTGGAAGTTTACCGATGGTGAAACTCTGCCAACGGCCGTACGAAAGCCGTCGGCATAGGCTTTTATGCCGACGGCTTTTCTATGCCGATGGCATCCTGTGGTACGCCGACGCATATGTTGCCGACGGCCCTATGCTGACGGTGGCCGTCGGCATAGGCCTATCCCAACAAGAAACTGGCCTATGCCGACGGCCCTGGCCGTCGGCATAGTAGGCCATTCTGGTAGTGACGTGTGCATCATGTACCTATGGTACAGGTTACCTCCGTATGATCACTAGCTCTTTTCCTTCCTAGTAAGTAGTAACGAGAAGCGAAACCGAATCAACCCATATGGTGACGTGTTGGTATCGGCAACATCTAGTTTTTTTCATTTTCTTAGGAGGTGGGCAGTAAACATGCTTATTTTTTGGCAGTGCCTACGAATGATATGTTAGTCCGGCTGGCATCATTTAATCCCTAAAATAAGTTGTGATTTTTAACTGGGGGAATACAAGTGTTGTAAAAGTCAACCCATCAGACAATAATCGACTTGGAAATACCAAAATTTAAAATATAAATTTTTATATTTTAACAAAAATATTATTGTGTGGCCAAGTTAACTAAGTGCCTACTCCCTGAGAATTATTTGTAGCTACCCGGAAATTGCAAAGAAAAAATAAGCAATCATAGACTTGATGAGGGGAAATATAATCATCCCCCAAAGCGAGGTAGAAGTAACAAATCAGTTATACAAAATGATGTTTAGAAAACACCAATGCAACTAAGACGTACCAAAATGAGCAGCAACATATCTATGGGCTTTCATTGCACGCTAATCATTTGGGATATCCGTGATCTAACTACGTTGCATTAATGGATTCATATAAGATGTGTGTTACCACAACAAGATCTATAGTGAGCATCTGTGTATTTGTGGAACATAGAGAGAGCATTAATATGTAGAGATCCAAATTGAGCATTCAGCATTTACTGGACACCGATAGTACACATATTCAGGACCAAACCTGCATACTGCATTTATGATACCCCATTGCAGGCATTATAAAGAGTTCTCAGCCTCATGTTCATCACCTCCATCCATCCATTTCTGCAATACACATCCTTCTCTGTCTATTTTTCTCCACCTCCCTCTCCGCGCTTCAGTACTTCAAGGCTTCTAGGTAGCCCTGTAGTAATGGTAGCAATGCCAAGGACTATCATCTTCTTCTCCACCATCATCTTCATGCTTCTTTCGGCTCAAGCTAGCGGCTCTGACAGTGGCAAGCCCAAGGTGACCAAGCTCATGGTGGAAGCATGCAAGAACGCCTCGATCAACAACCCCTACAACGATCCTGTTACGCAAGAATTCTGTTTGTCGACCCTCCAGTCGGACAATCACATCGGCGAAATCTTAACTCTTCCTTCAGACCAATTTCGTCAATGAACAGAAGAACTGTGGCTCTGTTGCTGTGGAAATCGACTGTACTTCAAGAGATTTCCATAGTCTTCACTCCAAGAAATAGGTAGCTTGAGCATCACTTTGGAAATACGCATACGTATGACATAGACCCGCTTTAACAGTACGGTGTTCCCTATGAATCAATATAAGCAAAAGAAAACTACGGGAACAAAATCTTCACGTTCCAATTCGTCACTTCAATTTCTTCAAAGGGGCGCACAAATTTATTCAATCTAAACATACATTTTTAGGGGTCGTCTTTCATGGTTAAACAAAATCTTCAGTGACTTTTCTCCTATGTATACACTTACAAACACATGAGTCTCTTAACCCATTTGTCTTCAATACTCCATAACCACAAAGGAGGCAATAGATGCACTTACACCATTCTTGAAGTTTACACTGGGCATAGCCGGGTACAGAACACATTCTACTCTAGGTAGACTTCGTGTCACGCAGGCCACTACAGTAGTCTCCCCTAACAAGTTACAACTACGGTAATTAAGGGTCTCTCTATGGACGCAGCCTCACTAAAGGTTATCCGTACTTCCCTTATCAATTGTAAAACCTAGGGGTAAAGGCTTTTACTGTCACCTCGAATTACCATCACTCGCTAACTCTTAAAGTAACAGTAATATACTTTGTGAACTTTCGGTGATAATTTTGAGGGAGGAGCCTTCACAACAGTCACGAAGTCTATTAAACTAAATCATTCAATAGAGAATACCACGTATTAACGTTTCAGTTCCTATACATACCAAGATTCATCCATATCCCTGAGAACTAGGGGGTTTACTCATACATAGGGGAAACAAAACACCATGAATGTGGTGATGATAAACATGGATGAATTAAACAAGTAACACGCAAGATGATCCACTAGAGTTCCGATATTACAACGAGATGAAGATGGATGTGGACGACGATGATGATGAAAGTGGTGATGATGCCGATGTCCCCTTGCACGTGGTGGTGAAGATGGCGATCTCCTCGTTACCAATTCCCCTCTGGATGGGTTCCGAAAGTCAGGGTTCTCCTTATGGATGTGTTTTTGGTGTTTGTGTGTGTCTATTCCTCGATCTTTATCCATAGGGAAGAAGTAGTCGACGAGAGGGAGCTGCCAGCATGCAATACGACTGCGTGTACGAGCATGTGTGCTCGTATGGTTGGCCGTGTTGCACTTTGTTGGACTGCGCCAGATCCAATTTCCTCTAAGTATTTTATTCTATTTATGGTAAGGTATAATCACATTGATTTACGTGATTCCACCATAATTTCATGTGATTCCTGCCATAGTATTCCATTTGTTCCAAAAGAAGTGTCCTGGGGAAAACCGACAAAAATAGTGTGTGAACGCAGTAACATTTCACAAAGCCTATGGAGTTGGCACAAAATACTCGTCGAAATGATCACACAATTTGTATTCATCAATAGTACTCAAGCTTAAGCCTCTGTGAAACCTTATGCATGAATCATTTCTTTGGCATGATCCCGTCACTAGACAAGAAAAGTTTCAGCAAGCAATGATTGAAGTGGAGTGCTTGAGAGACTTAATGATGAGACACTCGTGGGTGTTAATGACTTACTGTAGTATCATGTTGTATTTTCAAAACTTTCACTCCCTTAATTTATGTTTTCATTGCTCAAGAAATAAAATTCCCTTCCGTGTGTTCCCCGCAAGCAAGTGTACTAGAGAAAATAGAATAAAAGCTACTTTTTATTTTGTCTAGGTGAGCAAGAGGTTGGTGTTGATTATCTTTGCTTGAATAACACTTGCATAATAACCATGCCACCGCTACAGCTATACTAACTTTTCATGTGAAGAAGCGGAGGTCTATCTAGGCATTAAACAATTGATTTCCTTACGGTTTGGATTTCTATCTCTGTTGCTGGAGGATGATCAAGTTTAAGCTTGGAGAGTTGACGTGTGTTATTTTTATGGTCATCAAGCCATAGTTTAAACATGTTTATCTTATAAACTCTATGATACTCCCATCGATATTGCCACTAATGACTGATGAATGCAAGAGATTGTGGAATCCTCTCTTTGTTTTGTGATCCGATCCGATGTCTTCTTCAATGATTTCTTCTTGCGATCCGATCGCCATATGTGAGTAATTCGGTAAGGTAATGTCCAATGTCCTTGCAACCTGATGTATTTGTTTGAGGGGTCGATGGAATGACTTTAAAGGGACATCATGTATGTATAAAATAAAATTACATCATAGTAGCCTCTTCTCTCTCCCCCCCTCTCTCTCCCTCCCTCCTCGTTCTTCGGCCCTGCAGGTTCCATGGATCCTGGAGTTCGGTCCAAGTAGAGGTTAGGAGACGGGACAACGTGAAGCGCAATTCTAAACACCAGTGATAGAAGGGCTTAGTATGGTAGTATGGTTCCAATCTCTGGGGATGCATGAAGTGTAGTCATTAAATGTCCAATGCTTTTCTTTGATTTACCTTAATTACCAAGGAAACTCCGCGTGGCGAATAGGGCATACAGCTAGACAACTGACTCTTGATGCAGGGCGTGTTTCGGTCAAGACATAATTTGGACACATCCCCCACTTCAAGAGTTGGAAGCACATCTTAATGGGTGTCTTCCAGAGCACTAATTAATACTAGTAGAACAGCCATGCGTTGCTACGGGCTATAATACATATAAATGAATCAGACAAAACAAATGATTAAGATCATCTCCAAGGTTGAAGCTCATTTCTCTCTCATACGTCCGAGCGTGTTCGGACATTAAACAGGCGGCCAACAGGCTCCCGAAAATCCAACCATTTAGATAGTCCGGGCTCACCAAAATCCAGCCTATATGAGAGGAAGATATGTGGTTTTCCAGATTATCCTCCATTATCTTCAACACACGGTTCCAACACAAAAACTCCACTCGACGATGCACCCTTCCCTTTTCCTACTGGACCGTCCCCTTCTCTCTCAATCTTCCGCCATAGCGGGACATTTCTCGCGGGTGCCCACTCCTTTAAAATCAGATGACGCCCACCTGACCTTCGCCATGGCCTCCTTTTTCCTTCACAACATACAACCCCATGGACCATCAAGGAGGAATCCCCTGCCAACCACCCCGCTCTCTGCCCTGATCCCCTCCCCCCATGTTCATGCCATCTGCCACCGCCATCAAGGGGAATGAGGCATGTGCCGCCCATGATGCCCAAGAAGGCAGATCTGATGTGTCCTTAGACATTGCCACGTTAGAACATACAGTTGAATGTCATACCTTACGGCGAAAGAAAAATATGATGTTGGTTGTTCGGCATGCAACCGATATGCCACTTTGTCCGTTATTAACTCTTGAAGCAACCAACCAATGCATTTACCCCTCTATCCTAACCACAAAATTGTACGAATTGATGAAGAAAATATATAAACCACTCGCTCATGCAATTTTTTGTGGATCCATCTCTAATAAAATGCAATTTTCCACATTTTCTACGGTACCATCCTCCTCACTCTTATCACAAAAACTACTAGCCCGTGTTCTAAGTGAGCCAGTGATCGATGACGGCAAGGTAGGCTGGCAACAGGGGACAAGGGCGACAACCGCCTTCCTCTCTTAGTGCTACTACCTCCTGGTTCTACATTGGTCCCACCCTTCATCCCGGGCTCTACCATGACGGAGCCACGCTCATGTGTTGCCATGGAAAAGGAAAACTATGAATACGTCCAAAGCATGAGAAATGTCAATGTTTCTCTCCTCTTCCCTCCCTCGCGCGCAATTGCCTAATTCGTGGTACAAATTTATGCATTCGTTAGAGAAGAGGAAAAACAGTTTCCCCTCAATTTTTATGTCCTATACCTGAAACTGCTTTTAGGTCACCAAATTTACCAATTATATGCTCCAATAAACCGAATGAAAGTGAGCGCCTATCAAGTAGGAAGCTTTAGTTTCCCTTCAACAAAGGGTGGAGCCACAGGCTAAATACGAGAACCTAAAGATATAACATTCAAAATGTTCCATGGTACCAGGAAAACCATCTAAAACCTAATAAATATAAATCTAGCTAAATGTACATATTTGATTAATATTGCATGGATACAACAATCAAGAAATATAATGAACAAAGAGAAAATTTAAAAAGCATGCCCAATGAACGTATCAGGTTTCATGAGGCACAGATGATTGCTATTCTAACACATTACCTCTAGACTTCTGTCAGGGCAGTTAACAAAACTATTTTTCATGCAAAGTCTAATAACAAAAGTGGATTATTTTCGGTCATCGCCTTCACCTGCTGGTTATGGCATTGTTGCTTGATAGTTTTCAAACAAACTCTAATAAAAAATTTGTAGACCATATCGACTCATCAAGTTACAAACCAAACATCCGATATCAACCTTCCTAACGTGCTTCGATTCCTGGAAGAACCTGCAAACTATTCTGACCTGGAATACGACATGCATACAAACTTCGGCATCCCCTTTGAAGTCATCCATACAATTATATTTTCAGACCTGCGAATGGAAAGAATTGTGCATAAGGAGAATGCAACTCCGAATAATGTGAGTTACCTCTAGACTTCAGTCAGGGCAGTTAACAAAATCTTTTCATGCAAAGTCTAATAACAAAATTCAATACTTTTACTCAACGCCTTCACCTGCTGGTTATGGTATTGTTTGATTCTTTTCATGCAAAATCTAATAAAATAGACCATGTCGACTCAACAAGTTACAAACCAAACATTCGTTCAGTATAGAACACTTACAAGGAATATAGCAGCCTTCCTAATGTGCTTCGATTCTAGGAAGAACCTGCACACTATTCTGACCCTGAAAAGCGCAAGTCAAGGGACCATTGCCACGAGCACGTACCTGCAAAGAGCAAGTCAAGGGACCATTTACAATGTAAAAATCATTATGTATTTTGGAAATGGCATAACTGATTAGTACTGTCAGGATTTTTCTTCTCAATCTAAGGAAAGGTTACAACTAACCCCATATACTGTGAGAACCTTTCTGCATCGACAATATATATACTCTCATTATCTTCCATTGATGCAATGAAGAGCATGAAGACAATCTGGTCTAAGTTTGTCATGAAATGGATCTTTTCCTATACCATAGAAGAGATGCAACATGTATAAGAAACCCAAAACAGAACTGACATCATTGCAGATGACCAAGAAGAATCCAAGGCTTGTTCGATCAAAGTTTTGAATTCTAAAGAAGAATCAAAGCAACTTCATGTTAAAAAATGTAACATAAGAGTGTTTGTTCCTACATTCTCTTTAAGCCTATAGATGATGGAATTTTTGGGCTGTACGCACATTCCTGAGTTGATTATTTGCAGCCATTCCCGAGTTGAGTTTTAGGCTCTACTCTCTTATAGTACTATTTACTTATCCAAATAGCCATTCCCAAGTTGACTTTTTGCAGCACTTAACCAGGTGAAGTGCAAAGGTCTAAAGTAGCAAAAATTGAGTCAGAGTTGAATAAAATATAATAAAATAAAATAAATTTGACTGCAGAAGACCACATAGTACACACAGAACGACAGCATCTCCTACCATGTGTGTGGTTCCCGACATATGAGATGTGCATTTTGCACTGGTTGTATGTTGTAACATACACATTAAGGTTGGTCTCCAATAGAGCATGTGTGAACTAACAAAGTTGATCCTTACTGAACAAAGGGCATTCATATAGTATATCTAACCAGTAATCGAAACTATTCTAAATTATCTCTAGGTCAACTCTTTCCATTGACTTGGAGATTTTTTCGACAAAAGTACAATATGATGCCCATCAGTAAATCACTACACCTGTATGCCGGGAGACGCTAGCTCCTTGTGCAGTGCCAATGTTCGCCGCGTATGCAGACCAGAATCATAACTGAATCACATATGTCTTTGGAATTTTCAGTATAAGTTTAGCAATTATAAAACTTCTCTGTAGAAGCTTACTTGACATGTCAAAGACAACTGATTGAACCCTTTCCCTGACCTTCTCATTGGATGTGTCCACTTCTTCCCTTACTCATTCCATGATCCTGAATTAACAACACCCGTGTGAGCACTCACATCAAACTTTACACAATGTGAGGTTTGCTTTAATTTATCATATTGGCACCTTTCTTTGATGAAAGTCGCACCGTTGAAGCGGAGGAAGGACGTCGTATGACTTGTACGGCTGGTATTCGGGATGCCATGGGGTACTGCCTGACGCTACAAAAGATGTTTGTTCTTTGTAGCCTGCCTAGAACCTCCTCCTGAGCCAGAGTGAATGGATGATGATCTTTGCAAAGGATATGGCAAGTTGCAACGATCATTCCTAAGAAACTCAGAGAACTGGAAGATACCATGCATACATGATTCAATCGATCATTCAGATCAAGGAAATATCGATCGACTCCGAGCCTCCATGGACCCAAAGAGCATGCGGACGAACGCGCCGAGGCATATGAGTTAGTCCATCTTGTCGACTCTCCATATGCTGCAAGCTTCTGTGATGTCAATCAGTCCAGGGAGTGCCCGCAGAATGATGGAGGCTAGCGCTACCATGGGCATGTAGTAGAGGAGCTTCACAAAGAACTACAAAACGATGAACACCATGACGGACGTGACAAAGTTGGAAACCGTCGACCTGGCGCCGGCACTGAAGGACACCGTGGCATGAGAAAAGGAACCTGCAAACGTTTGTTAGACACGCTGCCACACATATTTTTTTTCCAGAAGATTTATAGGCATTAGTCGATCACTTGTTGCCACATAGCACGAGGATAAAGATCCAGCGACATTTGAGAACCCCATGGCTATCATATCCTTGTTCCCGTTGAGCTTATACACTCTAATCGTGGTGAAAGATTGTCTGGCGGCAATGGCTTTCTAAAACAGGCAACATGCACAAACTTGTTCGATCAGTTCAACCTTCATTTCACCGTGAAAACAAACACCTGCTGAATTTTGTGTACGATGATGATTTACAATGAGCACGATGACCGCACAGATAATGGTGATCTTGGCGCATTCAGCGGCGTAGGGGGCGTTGAGCTGTATCTACTTGACGGAGCTCAGTTTCAGGCTGTCGTGCACCTCGTGGATGATCTTCACGCCGTCCTTGTCAGCTTTCGTGGTGTAGACCATGGCCGTGGGCAAGATGACCAAGACCAGAAGTGGAATCGCTGGAAAGCTTCTTGTACTTCCTCCCCTGTGATTCCAGCATATTGTATTATACGATCACTCATGTTAGCAAGAAGAGTATTGCAATCTAGTAAGTGAAGTAGTGGAAGATAGCATAGTTAATTTGTTTCTTCTTACGATGAAGCATGCGGCCAGGATGAATATGCAACAAAATTCAGGTTCAGAACTTAGAAATAAAATGTTGCACTGCAATACATGAGCGACACATGAACACAAGAGATAACATTAGGAACTCAGAAATAGACAAACTAAATTTCTGGTTCAAAGATCAACACACGAATTCAAAGAGAAACTGGGAGACGGTGAAGCCAAACTCAGAGGAGAAGACATGGACCTTGACAACGAATCTCGTGTCGGCACATGTTGATCTTGCACATCGGCACCCATCATACACCACCACTACAACTGCCGCAAGCACTGAACGTGCGCCCCACCACGAGCGGTCGTGGTGCGCTGCCGCTCCCACCAGCTAGCCCCACAGCATGCCGGTCGCCGTCACCGTCGCCATGATTCGTCCCACGGTGGTGCATCAGATCTGGAGGACGACGCCGGCGAAGAAGAGGGGTCTTGGCTGAGAGTGGAGATGAAGGGCCGGGGAGTGGGAGGGCGCGGCGGCATGTGCGCGTGTGCTTTTTGCCCTAACTAGGGTGTACAAGAAGGGAGGAAGGACCTGAGGGGTGGGATGTTTTTTCGGTTCCTGTGGTTGAGTAGGCTGTATTGGAGGGCTCGTTAGGCCGAAAAAATCAGAAAGGATCGATGGTGGCATAGAAAAATCGGAGGGGGGTGATTGTTCGAGGGGGTGGGGAATGAAAGGAATGAACGAACAAACGTCCTACGGACTGCTTACTTAGTAGTAGAGATCACAATTATCCCGATCACAAATATATGGTTATAGGAATCAAGTCCTCATACGCATGTCTATTTTTATTATCAGTTTTGCTAAAGCATATCTAAGTCCTATGTCATTGATCTTACGTTGAGATTCGTGTGGATATTTTCTTTTTTTCCTCTTTATGCTTGATTCAATCATTTAGATGTGCAATAACTAGAGCACATCTCGATGTGCCCTAGACACACCTAGGTGTTTCAACAGCAAAGTTAATTACTATCCGGTCTAAAACATGGAATTTAGTACTCTTGGAAAAGTCTTTGTGGAAACCTCGTCACAAGTGCACGTCCTCTCGTGGGTTTGATAATTCAGGGTCACTCCTTGGGGAAAGAGGTGGGAACTTTTCTGCTATCTATTACCAGATCACTAAAGGTACTCCTCACATGTTCCACTACAGCTTAGTCACTTCAACAACAATATCTCAACTCCTAATGGGGGAGTCCGTTGTCGTTTTGTCTCGTTAGCCTCGCATCGAACAATGCCTCCCCCACCGAACATTGCCTTCCCATTGTTTTTTTTGCCATCTCCGCCACAAAACCGGTGGGTAAATAACCAGGAAGAAAAACATCACAATAAAAACCAGCAAGGGGGGGCCGAATTGGACTAGGGGCCCAAGTAGGATTCCTCCTACTTGGGCGCGCCCTAGACTGCCTGCCTCCCTCTCCCTCCTTTATATACGTGGGGAGGGCACCCCTAGAACAGACATCAATTGTTCCTAGCCGTGTGCGGCGCCCCCCTCCACAGTTAACACCTCGGTCATAATCCTACTTGGGCGCGCCCTAGACTGCCTGCCTCCCTCTCCCTCCTTTATATACGTGGGGAGGGCACCCCTAGAACACACATCAATTGTTCCTAGCCATGTGCGGCGCCCCCTCCACAGTTAACACCTCGGTCATATCGTCGTAGTGCTTAGGCGAAGCCCTGCGCCGGTAACTTCATCATCACCGTCGCCACGCCGTCGTACTGACGGAACTGTCCGTCGTCCTCAACTGGATCAAGAGCTCGAGGGACGTCATCGAGCTGAACATGTGCTAAACGCGGAGGTGCCGTACGTTCGGTGCTTCGATCGGTTGGACTACATCAACTGCGTCACTAAACGCTTCCGCTTTCGGTCTACGAGGGTACGTGGACACACTCTCCCCGCTCGTTGCTATGCTTCTCCTAGATAGATCTTGCGTGATCGTAGGATTTTTTTTAAATACTACGTTCCCCAACAGTCTCTTGTCACACCATCTCACACAAGGCGGCGGTGGCCTGTTTCTCTCACCGTTGGTCAGTGATCCGGCCGCATCCCGTCCGCCATGAGAAAGAGAGGATGTGCATCGTTTCTCCGTTCGACGGTGTTGAGGCAGCACGTCCCGATCTGCCGTACCCGCGGTTCTCTCTGACCAAGCTCCGGCGACGCAGGGCCTTCGCCACTTGCTCGCTGCCGCAGTATGGGTAGATCCCGGCTGCCGGCGCCCTCCTAGTTTCATCCCGACGAACCTCAGTTACAACTTCCTCCAGCCTTGCTCCGCTGCCCATCTTCCCACGTTGCTGCATGTGGATCTTCTTTAGTTGCTTGCTTAAAACGTATCTCGGCCGGTGTACTTTCCATCTTGCAATCTCGTCCTCAAACCATTTTTGATAAACCACCATGCTGCTATCTTTCCCTTATTACATGGAATATGCTTATTTATTGTCGGCGTATGTGTCTTCAACTCGTGTTATTGGGCAGTAATTGTTTCCTTTCTACCTCGTTTTGCAAACAGGGTTGCCCATTTCACCTCGTTGCTATTGCGACCTTTTGGTGAACTGCACAAATCACTTTTTTCTTAAGAGTGTTTTGTGTAGTTCCGCCAAAATGTCACACGGGCAACATTTTTACATTTCCATGGGACTGCAGAAAGGGAGATTGGTTTTGCTATCCTCCTCATCCAACTCCGTGCCTAATCTTCTCCAACAAGTAGTTGGTCCTAAAGAGAGATCACAGAGGTGATCGGCTTCTATTTGTGTGTGTTATGTTTCATCATCTAGTTCCATTATTATTGTAATCACACTGACTGGATATCTTTGCAAAAAGGGATGGTCAGCTCGATTTTAGTGGAGCTGCACAAAATGATTGGATTGTGGTGTCCTCCATACACCTCCTTTTTGGCTACAGAGCTGGGTGAAACTAGCTGCCAACCAATGAACACTGTGCCGAGGAAATGGAGCCATGCCTATGAACAACATCGATCAATTTTTTTTATTTGTACACCTTCTCCCAACTTTGTCTTCAGTTGTGATGTGTGAATATTGGCGATGATCTGCGAACCATTGAGATGCATTAGCAGCCATGGTAGTTTCATTTGTATTTGATGGAATGTTGTAACGAGATAATCTTGAGGAAAGAGGACCCATGAATCCTAAGTTGAAACCTTTTTTTTCCAGCCGGAACCAAAGTTGAAACCTTCATAGCATCACAGTACAATTTCATTAAAATTATGCGTACATATAAACAAATCCTGAAGGATTGACATCAATGCTAGAAAGAATTCAACTTTGTTTCACCAACATGTGGGACATCCGTCATCCTGCTCCACCTGCCATGCAGCAATATGGAGTGCACAACTGCAGGGAAAGATTCACCCCGGTCATTGTGCCGTAGTAGTAATGACTAGTGAGCAGTCAAATCACAGAGCCCCACCTTCACCACAGTAAGTTGGACGAAGAAACCATCATTTCTCTATTCGTTGAATCCGCTGGTACTCTCATATTCCCAGAGTAATAAGTTGCTCGGGCGAAGCAACCTTCACTTCACCTTTCCCACAGTAAGTACTAGTACCTCCTTTTTTACTCTAGAAACAACCACATGCAAATATTGGATGGTAGCAGCACAACAACTGAATCAAAAATTGGAACCAACCAATGAACTACTACTAATGGTGAGCGTTTTCTAGTATCATGTACTCCGTCTGTCCATGCATATAGGGTTTAATGCGTTTTCCGAGACTAACTTTGGCTCTGTTTGGATCCATGGGCTAGAGTTAGTTTGAGCTAGTTGGGGCTCAAATAGCCCTGAAGTATCCAAGCATGAGGATTAAATTGGAGCAGGTTGCACCAAACCCATCAAAATAAAACTATCCCACCCAAGAGGTGCTAATTGGAGATAGTTCTCATTGGGCCCACTGAAAAATCAGTTTTCTCTCTCCATCAAGTGCATTCATTGTCAATCTAACCCTGTCACCCAAACACCTCTTTGGCTACAGTTAGTTCAGGGTTAGTTATGAGTTAGTCTAACCTCTAGCTAAGTTAGAGTATCCAAACAGGAGCAGTATAGGACATGCAAGTTGTTCAAAGCATACAGTCAAATTCGTACGTGAAAGAATTTTTTTAAACAGAACGTGAAAGGATCTTCGAATGATATAATTTTCAAATTATATAAAATCTTATCAATAGTCAAAGGCATCCTTGAAGAATACATTCAGCCCTATATAAAATCTTATCAATAGCCAAAACCAAGTGTTATTACTACACCAAACAAGTTCAAAACGAGAAAATGGAACCACTCACGGCACGGCACGCCTGTCTCGTTTGGTCCATCGGTCAAAGCGCTTCCTCTTCTTGGAATAACAATAGAGTACAATAATTTTTTTAGAATGCACTTGGCATGTCGCTAACATGTGATGAGTTAACCGACCTCAATAGACGGCAAAAACGCCAGCCCTCCACACTTTGAGAGAGACGAGGAGCGAGAAGCAATACGGGCTGCTGGATTACTAGAGCCAGGTGCCGCACGGAGGCCAAGAAATATGGTGATAGCATGGGTTGGCCATGTACAGTATGATGTAACTACACTGGGCTGTCATGTTTCGTACTCTTCCGGTCTACTATGGAGATGATTGGTTGATTTTATATCGCTGAATAATATAAAATATTATGAGTGCAGACGCTCCACCACGAGGTTCCTTGCTCCTTCTCGGTCGTCGGGCGTGCATGTAATGCTATTAATTAGCAAATAAACATTCTTGTTTCTTGACATATCAACCAATAAGAGATGTGGGCGTGCATGTTTTCAATGACTCGAGACTACCAAACACGACATGCAGTGGTTAGTTCATTGCATGCAATTCTATTAATTAGCAAATAAACATTAAGTTTTCTTGTTTTTTCCTCCTTCTTGGTCACGGTGCACAACCAAAGATGACTTAGGCTGCCTATAATGGGAGTATCATAGTTAGTATCATGCATGCCAACTAAGCACTTTTGATGAGGTGACATAGAATTAAATGAAGAAAGAGATGCTTGAGTATCATATCATGATATTGTATCATATTAAATGATGCGCTACTTTGTGTCATGCATGATAATAAATGTAGCCCTCTATGATACTAACATATGATACTATGGATTACGAATGTAGTATCATACACTAGTATCATATGCATGATATTAGTATATGATACACCCCATTACAACCAGCCTTATTCACCTGGACGGAGGGAGTAATATATAATATTATGAGTGCAGACGCTCTACCGTGAGGTTCCTTGCTCCTTCTCGGTTGTCGGGAATCTATGAGGATAGAATCTATGAGGTGTGTTTGGTTCAAGCCACACCTTAGTCAAGCCACACTTGGACCCCACATGGCATACACACAAAAAATAAGGCAAGATTCCCTTAGGCTTTCCAACTTGTGGCTCCCATTTTGATGAACTAACCTTAGGCAAGCTTGGCAAAAATGTGTGGCAAAGTGTGGCATAGCTAGGCCTACCACCAAACAGCCCCTTTGCCACAACTAACCTTAGGCAAAGTGTGGCTGCCACAAAAAGTGTGGCTATGGCCACCACAAGTGTGGCAAGATTTGGCAAAAAATTGAGCCTATGACATGTGGACCATATAACGAGAGAAGTGTGGCAAGCCACAAGTGTGGCAATGAATCAAACACATGTCTAAGATGTTGTGGCATGACTAAGGTTAGACGCGGCAACCTTAAGCTGGGAACCAAACAGGCCCTATGTTCTCCCACTTTTTTAGTGAGCTTTGTTCATCCTTTGCCAACACGCGGGACATCTAGCATCAAGGTGCACGTGTCATGCAAGAAAATGGACATAAGCAGTGCGTAAGTGAGTCGTGCACTTCGATGGCACCTAGTACAGTACTACGCAATATTTTTTCTCCTCGATGGCACGTGAATAGTGCACGTACTCAATGACGGAGCACGGGATGGTAGCCATGGACATGGTCGACCCTTTTTGGAGAGAGTACTAAATAACTTTGATGTGTCCCGTCAACTCGCAGAACGACGAGCTCCCTCGCCAACGTGTGCGTGGTGGCTCGCAGCACGAGGAGAAACTTTTGCTTACAAGTGGTGGACGTGCAACAGTTCATTTGGTGTCAGATTGTTAGAAGTACTACTGTTGTACCATCATTATTGTTCGACTTCCGGAAGAGGAGAAGAGCCAAGCGCAAGGTCACCTACTAACCTAGTACTACTAAATGAACTGTTGCACGGTTAATTAATATAGGCGGCTCTTGCAGCGGCACATCATTAATTAGTGCTCTTGCAGCAGCGAGTACTCTCTTCGTAAAGAAAAATAAAGGATTGGAGTGGCATGTCCACGTGAATCCCATAGCATTAACACATAGTGGTCCCCTAAAAAACCAGAGTGTTTGACATAGGAAAAACAAAGGAAGTGAAAAAAAGTGGGGTGCATGCTAGATTGCCAATTAACACATGATTACATGGGAAAGAAATCTTATAGCATTCTATCCTATGAATCAAACGACCAATGTAGGTAGCACGTTGTTGCCTCTCATCGACCTCCTCTGCAGGAGTTTTCTTCTAGTAGTGGCGGAGCTTAGGCCAAGGACACAATTGATTTTCAAGTAGGGCTCGATTAACTCAACTATGTCTCCTAGCTAGCAGTGCCCACCTGCAAATGAGTGCCACCATGAGCTGCGCGACAATGATAGAGGCTTTGGGAGGACCAGAGGTAGGCGGGCGATGAGCCGACGAGGTAGCCCGACGACCCCTTGAGCTTGAAAGGCACCCGCATGATCTCCTCTTCGCGTAGGGAAGGTCGGGGTCCATTGGGTACATCTTCGACGACATCCACGGCTTCCAACGGCATCATTGCCATTTCATTAGTGTAAATAATTAGTCAATTCCTAGTCAACAATCAAAACCGCCTAAACTCTAACATGTGAACACTAAAACCGGTCAAGGGGGTGATATACCCGGTTTTATAGATTTGAGGGTAAAAATCGTACCAAAATTGACTTTGGGGGGTAATTTGTCCATTAACTTACATTTGAGGGTGAAAAATATACTTCTTTCAATGGTCCGCTGGTCAGAGTATTCTTTTTAGATTTATAACATGTGGGACCGAGTGTGAGGGAACCGACCTCAATCGACGGCAAAATCGCCTGCCGGACACACTTTGAGAGAGACGAGGAGCAAGAAGCGATACGGGCTGGTCGTGTCATGCAAGAAAAATGGCTGGTCTCATGTTTAAAACTTGCTGTACTATAGTAGAGGTAGATGTAGATGTAGATGTAGTGTAGACGTAGATGCAGATGTTGATGTACATGTTGAGATGTAGAGATAAGTGAGACTCACCGACGGTCACAAACGTAGGCCGAGTACGTGCATGAATCACCCACAAAAAAAGGAGTACGTGCACGAAGAGAAAAATTGCACGCACGGACGCACGTCGCTGTGCCTCATTCCCGAACACACGCGCGCGGGTACACGGTGGAGCTCATTTCTGGATGAAAAGGCAGCTCACGTGATAATTTGACACGTTTGGTAGTTATTCACTTAGTGGAGGGTCGGGAACCACGCGTGGACGAATCAAAGTTCGACCACGACGCTGTTACCTCTTGAGCATGGGTTGGTTCTCCCTTGAAGAGGAAAGGGTGATGCAGCAAAGTAGCTTAAGTATTTCCCTCAGTTTTTGAGAACCAAGGTATCAATCCAGTAGGAGACTACACGCAAGTCCCTCATACCTGCACAAACAAATAAGAACCTTGCAACCAACGCGATAAAGGGGTTGTCAATCCCTTCACGGCCACTTGCAAAAGTGAGATCTGATAGAGATAATAAGATAAATATTTTTGGTATTTTTATGATATAGATTGGAATGTAAAGATTGCAAAATAAACGGCGACAGAAATAGCTAATTAAAGAGAGATTAATATGATGGACGATAGACACGGGGGCCATAGGTTTCACTAGTGGCTTCTCTCAAGATAGCAAATTCTACGGTGGCTGAACAAATTACTGTCGAGCAATTGATAGAAAAGCGCATAGTTATGAGAATATCTAGGCATGATCATGTATATAGGCATCACGTCCGCGACAAGTAGCCCAAAATGATTCTTCATCTACTACTATTACTCCACACATCGACCGCTATCCAGCATGCATGTAGAGTATTAAGAACAGAGTAACGCATTAGGCAAGATGACATGATGTAGAGGGATAAACTCAAGCAATATGATATAAACCCCATCTTTTTATCCTTGATGGCAACAATACAATACGTGCCTTGCTGCCCCTGCTGTCACTGGGAATGGACACCGCAAGATTGAACCCAAAGCTAAGCACTTCTTCTATTGCAAGAAAGATCAATCAAGTAGGCCAAACCAAACTGATAATTGGAAGAGACTTGCAAAGATATCAAATCATACATATAAGAATTCAGAGAAGAACCAAATATTGTTCATAGATAATCTTGATCATAAACCCACAATTCATCGGATCTCGGCAAACACACCGCAAAAAGAATTACATCGAATAGATCTCGAAGAGAATCGAGGAGAACTTTGTATTGAGATCCAAAGAGAGAGAAGAAGCCATCTAGCTAATAACTATGGACCCGAAGGTCTGTGGTAAAGTACTCACAACTCATCGGAGAGGCTATGATGTTGATGTAGAAGCCCTCCGTGATCGATTCCCCCTCCGACGGAGCGCCGGAAAAGGCCCCAAGATGGGATCTCACGGGTACAGAAGGTTGCGGTGGTGGAAATAGGGTTTCGTGGTGCTCTCGGATGTTTTCGGGGTATATGAGTATATATAGGCGAAAGAAGTAGGTCGGTGGAGCCACGAGGGGCCCACGAGGGTGGGGGCGTGCCTACCCCCCTGGGTGCGCCTCCCTACCTCGTGGCCGCCTTCTTGCTTCCTTGACGTCCACTCCAAGTCTGCTGGATTGCGTTTGTTCCAAAAATAACTCTCCCGAAGGTTTCATTCCGTTTGGATTATGTTTGATATTCCTTTTCTGCGAAACACTGAAATAGGCAAAAAAACGGCAATTTGCACTGGGCCTTTGTTAGTAGGTTAGTCCCAAAAATAATATAAAAGTGCATAATAAAGCCCATTAAACATCCAAAATAGATAATATAATAGCATGGAACAATAAAAAATTATAGATATGTTGGAGACGTATCAAGCATCCCCAAGCTTAATTCCTGCTCGTCGTCAAGTAGGTAAATGATAAAAACAGAATTTTTGATGTGGAATGCTACCTAGCATAATTCTCAATGTAATTTTCTTTATTATGGCATGAACGTTCAGATCCGAAAGATTTAAGATAAAAGTTTAATATTGATATAAAATAATAATACTTCAAGCATACTAACAAAGCAATCATGTCTTCTCAAAATAACATTGCCCAAGAATGTTATCCCTGAAAAATCATATAGTCTGGCTATGCTCTATCTTCATCACACAAAATATTTAAATCATGCACAACCGCGATGACAAGCCAAGCAATTGTTTCATACTTTGGATGTTCTCAAACTTCTTCAATCTGCACGCAATACATGAGTGTGAGCCATGGACATAGCACTATGTGAAATAGAATGGTGGTTGTGGAGAAGATAAAAAGGGGAAGATAGTCTCACATCAACTAGGCGTATCAACGGGCTATGGAGATGCCCATCAATAGATATCAATGTGAGTGAGTAGGGATTGCCATGCAACAGATGCACTAGAGCTATAAGTGTATGAAAGCTCAACAAAAGAAACTAAGTGGGTGTGCATCCAACTCGCTTTCTCACGAAGACCTAGGGCATTTTGAGGAAGCCCATCATTGGAATATACAAGTCAAGTTCTATAATGTAAAATTCCCACTAGTATATGAAAGTGACAACATAGGAGACTCTCTATCATGAAGATCATGGTGCTACTTTGAAGCACAAGTGTGGTAAAAGTATAGTAACATTGTCCCTTCTCTCTTTTTCTCTCATTTTTTTATTTGGGCCTTTTTCTCTTTTTTTATGGCCTCTTTTTTTTTTTTTTTCTTTTCGTCCGGAGTCTCATCCCGACTTGTGGTGGAATCATAGTCTCCATCATCCTTTCCTCACTTGGGGCAATGCTCTAATAATGATGATCATCACACTTTTATTTACATACAACTCAAAAATTACAACTCAATACTTAGAACAAAATATGACTCTATGTGAATGCCTTCGGCGGTGTACCGGGATATGCAATGAATCAAGAGTGACATGTATGAAAGAATTATAAAGGTGGCTTTGCCACAAACGATGTCAACTACATGATCATGCAAAGCAATATGACAATGATGAAACGTGTCATAACAAACGGAATAGTGGTAAGTTGCATGGCAATATATCTCGGAATGGCTACGGAAATGCCATAATAGGTAGGTATGGTGGCTGTTTTGAGGAAGGTATATTGTAGGTGTATGATACCAGTGAAAGGTGCGCGGTATTAGAGAGGCTAGCAATGGTGGAAGGTGAGGGTGCGTATAATCCATGGACTCAACATTAGTCATAAAGAACTCACATACTTATTGCAAACATCTATTAGTTATCGAAACGAAGAACTAGGCGCATGCTCCTAGGGGGATGGATTGGTAGGAAAAGACCATCGCTCGTCCCCGACCGCCACTCATAAGGAAGACAATCAATAAATAAATCATGCTCCGACTTCATCACATAACGGTCCACCATACGTGCATGCTACGGGAATCACAAACTTTAGAACAAGTATTTCTCAAATTCACAACTACTCAACTAGCATGACTCTAATATCACCATCTTCATATCTCAAAACAATCATAAACAATCAAACTTCTCATAGTATTCGATGCACTTTATATGATAGTTGTTATTATACCCATCTTGGATGTTCATCATATTAGGACTAATTTTATAACCAAAGCAAGTTACCATGCTGTTCTATAAGACTCTCAAAATAATATAAGTGAAGCATGAGAGATCAATAATTTCTATAAAATAAAACCACCACCGTGCTCTAAAAAGATATAAGCGAAGCAATAGAGCAAAATTATCTAGCTCAAAAGATATAAGTGAAGCACAAAGAGTATTCTAATAAATTCCGATTCATGTGTGACTCTCCAAAAGGGGTGTATAGAAAAGATGATTGTGGTAAACTAGAAGGCAAAGACTCAAATCATACAAGACGCTCCAAGCAAAACACATATCATGTGGTGAATAAAAATATAGCCTCAAGTAAAGTTACCGATGGACGAAGACGAAAGAGGGGATGCCTTCCGGGGCATCCCCAAGCTTAGGCTTTTGGTTGTCCTTGAATTTTACCTTGGGGTTCCTTGGGCATCCCCAAGCTTAGGCTCTTGCCACTCTTTATTCCATAATCCATCAAATCTTTACCCAAAAACTTGAAAATTTCACAACATAGACCTCAACAGAAAATCTCATGAGCTCCGTTAGCGAAATAAAAAAACCACCACAATAAGGTACTGTAATAAACTCATTATTAAATTATATTGGTGTTAAACCTACTGTATTCCAACTTCTCTATGGTTCATACCCCTCGATACTAGCCATAGATTCATTAAAATAAGCAAACAACAGACACAAAACAGAATCTGCCAAAAACAGAACAGTCTGTAGCAATCTGATTTGTTCGAATACTTCTGGAACTCCAAACATTCTGAGAAACTAGGACAACCTGAAAATTTGTATATTGATCTACTGCAAAAAGAATTGGCAATTTATCACGTTCTGGTGAATTTTAACAATCATTTTCATGAGCGCAAAGTTTCTGTCTTTTTCAGCAAGATCAAATAATTATCACCCAAGAAGATCCTATTGGTTCTACATGGCACAAACACTAGCGAAAACATAAAACCATATCTAAACAGAGGCTAGATGAATTATTTATTACTAAACAGGAACAAAAAGCAAGGAAAAAAATTGGGTTGGCTCCCAACAAGCGCTATCGGTTAACGCCCCTAGCTAGGCATCTATTACATAATTAAAACATAAGTAAAACAAGACACCACGTTCTTCCACATAATCGAAAATAATATACATCATTGATCAATAATACTTACGGCTGAGATTTAAAGATATTATGTTACATGAAAAAAGTTATATGTTATGCATATTGAACTGACACGTACAAGATGTGCTAAAAAAAGTTGGACAGAATAAAGGAAGATCGTGTCTGTTCGTATGCGTTCCAATTGAAACCTCATCACGGAAACACATGATCCATATTTTTTATTACCTCACGAGACTTGCAAGTAAAAAAAAGAAAGAGATCATGAGCGACTAGGATTCCTTTAGCCTGCACGATGTGACAAAACAAAAGACCCACACGTAAACACATCTGACATCTATACTCCTTTAAAGCCTCCGCATGTAGGAGCAAGACTAATATATATTAAAAAAAGTCCCAGACCCAGCTCACCGATGCACGTTCTTTAGAAAAAACATAAGGCAATATATGCATGGGCGTATGACATGCCTCCTGGACGAGCCGAGGATCAAAGTCACGATGCGCGCACATCTTAACTCCCACTGATATTCAGCCGACCAAAACGAAGGCACAACATACATTCATATGCGCCTGCAATGCTCGGAGGAATATCTATTTATTTGTTATATGAAAACGATTTTCGAAGATAAGGAAGTAGGGTTGAAATAAAAAAACTCAAAATCCTCACAATTCTAGGGTTTGTCATATGATGAGTTGTGGCCGGAAACATGTATACGCAAATAAAACTATTTTAATGTATCAGCAGCATGCATGTGTACTTAGACAAGGTCTCTAGCATATATCAGTGGTAAACCAATCACTAAAGAATATTGCATCACTGAAAATAATGATTCAAGTTATGAACATGTGTCAACCACTAATCAGATAATAGTAATGCAACTAGCACCAATTAGTAATCAGTAGTGTACTCAATACAATCACTTCTCTTAGAAATTACAAAAAAGTAGTGATTATTAAACAAAGCACGTGCATCACTATGTATATATATATGACAAATGTTTCCTATAAGCAGTGGTAGTTACCACCACTTGCCTTTTGTATGTTGTATCTGTCGAAATCGAGAGTATGTACGTGTAGTATATATATGTAGTATATAACAATGATTAGGTAGTATATATATACTAACTTTTAGGTAGTATGTATCATATTTTGAGTATGCTCTTCTTTAAGTACAAATATATACGTATTTCACAAATATAACAAAAACTATGGGTTCATATACAATTTTTTCATGCAACATGCTTTGAAATATCTTAGATATATTATATAAACATATTTACAATAATAAAATAGTATACATAGTAACACATGGTAGTATATGAGACATATGGGGTAACTACCACTGGGTGGTAGGATGAATTTTCCCTATATATATATACATGTATATATATACACACACACATATATATAATACCATATAAATCACTATGAAATATATTTCCAGATCTATATTGGTACTCTCTTTATTTTGTACATACGATATGAATTTCTAAATTCAGTCAAATTTAAAAATGTTCGTCCTATGATAAAATAAATAGGACGTGCATTTTGGGATGTAGGAAGTGCATGTCGCGAAAGAGAAAACTAGCATTTCCTAGGCCATTAGATGCTCAATATTTGCATTGATACATTCAATTTATATAATTGTTTATTTAAGCGATCAATTTTTGGGTGTTGAATATCAGGGAAGTGAGGAAGTTTTCATGCTTTTTGTTAATACACACATTATCTCGGATGGAGAACCAACAAAAATCACTTAATGGGAGCAAGATGTGTGCATATAAGCATACGGAGGTCATTGCTTAAATCTAAATCAGCAATACAGGGCAGTGAGCAATGCAGTGAGTTAAACGGTCACAAAGTTTACATACGAGCAACAAATTTTTCCTAATTAATTTTAAAATTGTGAATGAAAATATTGGCTAGAATGATTATTACTGGGATAAGAGGGTGAACAAGGGAAAACTGAAAGAATAGCATATAATTTCAATGTCGTGTCGCATGCCTCGAGGTCTTCCTTCCGTTGAGTCACTCATAAATGTCCTTAGCCACAACCATATAGAAAATTATAAAAAGTATACTGAATATAGTACAATCTTTTCTGTAGACATACCAATGGGCAATGGCAATGTAGTTCTGAAATTAAATCCAATAATAATTAGTTGCGGGTCTACATAATAGACAAAAAACAAATATTACAATATATAGTTAATCTAGCCGTGCAATTGCGCGGGTCACCCTGCTAGTTGACACTACAATAAGAACCCCACTATAGCAACGCATTTTTCCGTATCTAGAAGTCCATATATGCGTTGCTAGTGCATTTACCAACGGTTTGGGATGCGTTGCCTTTTCTAGTGTTGCTAGCGCATGATGCAACGCTTATACTGCCGTTGGTAAAAGGGACCGTTGCAAGAGTACAACACATAAAACTGACTTTTTACAACACCTCTATATGTTGGTACTTAATATACGGGAATCCAAATTTCATTGTTTGGCAACAAAGAATTTGCAATGATTGAGGTGTTTGTAAATATATAATGTGGATATTATTATACATAATGCCATCAATTAAACTAATGCTACACATAATGGTGATAATTATGTATTGAATATGCTCCACACAGTGAGAAAAAAGAGAATATACTCAAAAGAGGAAGAAATCATATATTGGATAAAAATGTTGGATTACAATAGTGGATATTACAGGAGGAACATCATCCCAAGGTGCATAATCTAAATATTTTCTTGACATCGCTACAACTTAAGTAAAACTTAACCGAGGAACAACATCCAACTGGAACAGCATCCCTACAACTTGACTAAAATTGAAAGCATCAATCTACATCATCATGAACCGAACCAACATCATCACCATCACTGCAGTATACTTGTCACACACCCATATAATCATCCATATCTTCTGAATCTACAAAGAAAATAACAAAATGAATTGTTAACACAATGAATTGACATGATGCAAGTAGTGATAGAGGCAGGTTATTAGTCATGTACAAATGTGGAAGGCCATGCAATCTTTGTTATACATAACAAATTACTAGCATACATAGATGGAAATGCATTCATAACTTAACTCAAGTGTTGAGGGGTTCAGGTTACATACTTAAACTATATGAGGCTAATATGGGCATCTTGGTGTATGGCAGAAATCATTGCATAAGTGATAACATTTGCTCTGGTTGCTTCCAATGTTGAACATATCAAATGGGACAAACATAGACATTTTTTATGGCATGTGGTGCGAAATCTGTTGGAGGAACACGAACCTGCACCAATTGTTGCCGTTCCTTCTCCCACGTCCTCATGAGATCCTGGTCCAAGCATGAGTAAAATATAACAGAGTACAAATAGACCTTCAGTTCTTGCTTGTAACATGATTTAAACATTAGTTACACACTAGTTGTGGTAAAGGAGCTAATTAAGTTATTCAACACATCAAGCTAGTTACCGTGGTAATTCATGTTTGGGTAAAAATAAATTAGTCCAGAAAAAATCACTGCTTATGCAGTATATATAGACAGCCAGAAGGACCTAAATATGAAGATGTTAAGAAATGATGGAGAGTCATGCTTATAGTTTCTCTGAAGCTACAGACTTTTCACACAACATAGTATATACGCACTGACCATGACTAATCACAACAACTCTTTAACTGGAGTGTGTATAATTTGCATAAGATGTACAACTAACGTAATTCAAAATGACTTGTTGATACGTCTCCGTTGTATCGACTTTTCCAAACACTTTTGCCCTTATTTTGGACTCTAACTTGCATGATTTGAATGGAACTAACCCGGATTGTCGCTGTTTTCAGCAGACTTTCCATGGTGTTAATTATGTGCAGAAACAAAAGTTCTCGGAATGACCTGAAACTCCACGGAACGTCTATTCAGAAATAATACAAAATCCTTGCAAAAGATGAAGACCAGGGGGCCCACACCCTAGCCATGAGGGTGGGGGGTGCTCATGCCCCCTAGGGCGCGCCCCCTACCTCGTGGGCCCCCGGAGCTCCTCCGACCTCAACTCCAACTCTATATATTTGCTTTCAGGGAGAAAAAATCAAGAAGAAGGATTCATCACGTTTTACGATACGGAGCCGCCGCCAAGCCCTAAAACCTCTCGGGAGGGCTGATCTGGAGTCTGTTTGTGGCTTCGGAGAGGGGGATTCGTCGCCGTCGTCATCATCAACCATCCTCCATCACCAATTTCATGATGCTCATCGCCGTGCGTGAGTAATTCCATCGTAGGCTTGCTGGACGGTGATGGGTTGGATGAGATCTATCATGTAATCGAGTTAGTTTTGTTAGGGTTTGATCCCTAGTATCCACTATGTTCTGAGATTGATGTTGTTATGACTTTGCTATGCTTAATGCTTGTCACCAGGGCCCAAGTGCCATGATTTCAGATCTGAACCTGTTATGTTTTCATGAATATATGTGAGTTCTTGATCCTATCTTGCAAGTCTATAGTCACCTACTATGTGTTATGATCCGGCAACCCCGAATTGACAATAATCGGGACCACTCCCGGTGATGACCATAGTTTGAGGAGTTCATGTATTCACTATGTGCTAATGCTTTGTTCCGGTTCTCTATTAAAAGGAGGCCTTAATATCCCTTAGTTTCCATTAGGACCACGCTGCCACGGGAGGGTAGGACAAAAGATGTCATGCAAGTTCTTTTCCATAAGCACGTATGACTATATTCGGAATACATGCCTACGTTACATTGATGAATTGGAGCAAGTTCTGTGTCACACTATGTTATGATTGTTACATGATGAACCGCATCCGGCATAATTTTCCATCACCGATCCAATGCCTACGAGATTTTCACATATTGTTCTTCGCTTATTTACTTTTCCGTTGCTACTGTTACAATCACTACAAAACACCAAAAATATTACTTCTGCTACCGTTACTTTTGTTACCGTTACCACTACTATCATATTACTTTGCTACTGAATACTTTGCTGCTGATACTAAGTTATCCAGGTGTGGTTGAGTTGACAAATCAACTGCTAATACTTGAGAATATTCTTTGGCTCCCCTTGTGTCGAATCAATAAATTTGGGTTGAATACTCTACCCTCAAAAACTGTTGCGATCCCCTATACTTGTGGGTTATCAAGACTATTTTCTGGCGGCGTTGTCGGGGAGCATAGCTCTATTCTTTGAGTCACTTGCGATTTATATCTGTTGGTCACTATGAAGAACTTGAAAGACGCTAAGACAACAATTTATCCCTCAACTACGAGGGGAGGTAAGGAACTGCCATCTAGCTCTGCACTTGATTCACCTTCTGTTTTGAGTAAGCTTGCGACACCTAAACCTGCTTCTGCTATTCATTCTGATATGTCGCATGTTATTGATGATGCCACTTCTGCTATGCATGATATTTATGATGAAACTACTTCTATGCTTGATACTACTGTGCCACTTGGTGAATTTCTTGATGAACAAATTGCTAGGGCTAGAGAGAAAGAAAATATTGAAACTGATAATATTGATGAAAGTGATGATGAAGACTTGCCTGTTATTCCTGAGGGTTATGTTTTTGATAAAGAAGTTGCTTTAGCTATTTTAGCTTGCAAAGATAGATATGAACTCAAGAGGTTATTAGCTAAATGGAATCAGCAATCTCTTAATGCTAGAATGAAACCTGACCCTGCTTTTGCTACTTCACCTATCTGTGTTATTGATAAGGATTATGAATTCTCTGTTGATCCTGATATAATTACTTTGGTAGAATCTGATCCTTTTCATGGCTATGAATCTGAAACTGTTGTGGCACATCTTACTAAATTAAATGATATAGCCACCCTATTTACTAATGATGAGAGAACCCGCTACCTTTATATCCTTAAAATATTTTCGTTCTCATTAAAGGGTGATGCTAAGATATGGTTTAATTCCCTTGATCCTGGTTGTGTGCGTAGTCCCCAGGATATGATTGATTACTTCTCTGCTAAATATTTCCCTGCTCATAAGAAACAAGCTGCTTTAAGGGAAATATATAATTTTGTGCAAATTGAAAAAGAGAGTCTCCCACAAGCTTGGGGAAGGCTTCTCAAGTTACTTAATGCTTTGCCTGATCATCCTCTTAAGAAAAATGAAATACTTGATATCTTTTATAATGGACTAACCGATGCTTCCAGAGATTACCTGGATAGTTGTGCTAGTTCTGTTTTCAGGGAAAGAACACCGGATGAAGCTGAAATTCTATTGAATAATATGTTGACAAATGAAAATGATTGGACACTTCCGGAGCCAATTCCTGAGCCTATTCCTAAACCAACTCCGAAGAAGAGAGGTGTTCTATTTCTCAGTCCTGAAGATATGCAAGAGGCAAAGAAATCTATGAAAGAAAAAGGTATTAAAGCTGAAGATGTTAAGAATTTACCACCTATTGAAGAAATACATGGTCTTAATTTACCGCCTGTTGAAGAAACATATGATCTTAATCCATTACCTGTTGAAGAAACTCATGGTCTTGATAACCCGACACAGGTAGTAAAGGTAAATTCTCTCTATAGATTTGATGAAGGAGATATTCCTCACTATAAGTCTGCTAGACAATGCTTAAAAGAGTTTCATAATTTTATTGTCAAACAAGAAAACTTCAATGCTTATTTTGGTAGAAAATTGAAATACAATTCCGATACGCTTGAATATTTGGGTGATTATATGTCTAGAGTTAAAGGTGAACTTAAACTCATTAGCAAACATGCTTCTATGGTTACCACTCAAGTAGAACAAGTACTTAATGCTCAAAATGATTTGCTCAATGAAATGAATAGTAAGAAAAATCATTATGTTGTTAGAGTGGCTACTAGAACTGGTAACATGACTCAGGAACCTTTGTATCCTGAAGGCCACCCTAAGAGAATTGAGCAAGATTCTCAGAGAAATAATATTGATGCACCTAGTCCTTCTAAAAGGAAGAAAAAGAAAAATGATAGGACTTTGCATGCTCCTAGTGAACCTATTGCTGAACCACTTGAGAATCCAAATGATATCTCTATTTCTGATGCTGAAACACAATCTGGTAATGAACATGAAGCTAGTGAAAATGTTAATGATGATGTTCATGATGATGCTCAACCTAGTAATGACAATGATGTAGAAATTGAACTTGCTGTTGATCTTGATAACCCACAATCAAAGAATCAACGTTATGATAAGAGAGACTTTGTTGCTAGGAAAAATGGTAAAGAAAGAGAACCTTGGGTTCAGAAACCCATGCCTTTTCCTCCCAAACCATCCAAGAAAAAGGATGATGAGGATTTTGAGCGCTTTGCTGAAATGATTAGACCTATCTTTTTGCGTATGCGTTTAACTGATATGCTCAAAATGAATCCTTATGCTAAGTATATGAAAGATATTGTTACAAATAAAAGAAAGATACCGGAAGCTGAAATTTCCACCATGCTTGCTAATTATACTTTTAAGGGTGGAATACCAAAGAAACTAGGAGATCCAGGAGTACCAACTATACCATGCTCCATTAAAAGAAACTATGTTAAAACTGCTTTATGTGATCTTGGAGCCGGTGTTAGTGTTATGCCTCTCTCTTTATATCGTAGACTTGATTTGAATAAGTTGACACCTACTGAAATATCTTTGCAAATGGCTGATAAATCAACTGCTATACGTGTCGGTATTTGTGAGGATGTGCCTGTTGTGGTTGCAAATGTTACTATTTTAACGGACTTTTTTATTCTTGATATTCCCGAGGACGATAGTATGTCTATTATTCTTGGAAGACCTTTTTTGAATACTGCAGGGGCTGTTATTGATTGCAACAAAGGTAATGTCACTTTTCATGTTAATGGTAATGAGCATACGGTACACTTTCCGAGGAAACAACCTCAAGTTCACAATATCAATTCTATTGGAAAAATTCCATCGATTATATTTGGAGGTTTTGCATTTCTTCTTCCTACTGTCAAGAAGAAATATGATATTCTTATTATAGAGGATGTGCATATCCCCGTTGAGGTAACATAGTGTTTTTCGAAATTTCTCCGGTTCCATGTTATTCGGAATGAGTTTGCTAACAAGACTTGATCAACCTTGTTAGTGGATTCCTTTTGATGAGCATGAGATGGATGAAACTAGAAGGCACAACCTCTTGTACCCTCCTTTTACTTTCTGTTATTTAGTTGAAATAAAGCAAAAATAGTATTTTCCTGTCTGTTTTCTGATTTATCCGTGCAATATAAAAATACCCCAAAAATAAAAGTTCTCCAAATGCCCTGAAAATGGAATATGATTTTTTCTAGAATTTTTGAGAATATCTGGCACTGAGAACACAGCAGGAGGGGCAAGCACCTGGCCACGAGGGTGGAGGGCGCGCGCTACCCCCCTGGGCGCGCCCCCTGCCTCGTGGGCCCACGGTGGCCCCCCTCCACTTATTCCTGCACCCACACACTTCTTCTTCCTCCCACAAACACCAATATCCAGCTCAAGCACGAGTTCTAGCTCATTTTGCTGCGATTTTCGATCTCCTTGTTCAAACCACCTCTCACAAAACTGCTTGGGGAGATTGTTCCTTGGTATGTGACTCCTCCATTGGTCCAATTAGTTTTTGTTCTAGTGCTTTATTCATTGCAAATTTGTGCTGCCTAGGTGACCATGTTCTTGAGCTTGCATGTCAAATTTATATGGTTCCAAGTAGTTCTAATGCTTGATATAGGCTCTAGGCACTTGTAGGAGTAGTTGCTATCAATTTTATTGAGCTTGGTTCACTTTTGTTTGAAGTTACTAAAAATTTCAGAAATTTTTAGAAATAATGAAGAGATTTTTGAGGGGCTCATCGAGCCGAAGGTCGAAGGAAAAGCAAAGTGAAGAAGCACAGAGGCCCAAATATAATTTGCCTCGCACCGCGGAGGTCCGGCTGTATGAATGACCTTCCGATGATTTCTTAAGAGAAGCCGGGATTTATGATGATTTCTATTCATTTGCTGAGAATGCTGGCCTCACCGATTTTCTCCGCGACCAACGTCATCAGTATCTCTTACTCACCAATACTTTTGTGCAAAACTTTTACTATTTTCCTAAGGAAACACCTCCTTCAGTATAGTTTCATTTATATGATGTTGTTAAGAAGATGCCACTAGATGAATTTTGCAAAGTTTGCAAATACCCTTCGAGGGTACCTTAGATGAACCACATCGTAAAGATGTGGATGGGTTTATTGACACTATAACTGTGGGGGAATCTAGAGATATAGCACAAGCTACCATAGGGAGCATTCATTTTCCTGCTATACATTACTTTGCTCTCTTCATAGGTAGGTGCATAAATGGTAAAGATGAAGCATGTCACATGTGTGTCCCTGATCTCAGTATTCTTAGGAGTGCTGTGTTAGGAGACAAAACTTATAACTTGGGAGCCATTGTTGCACGTAGGTTGCATCATAATAGATTTAATGGAGATTTCTTTGGAGGAATTTATGCAACCCGCTTAGCTGATTTTCTTGATGTGGACATTCGTGAGGATGATATTGAGTTGCGTCCTACTTATTTAGACTATAATGCTATGGTCCACCACCAGTATCCATATTACTTAATCTTTGAGAAACGTCGTGCTGTCCATATTACTCTCCCTGCTCCTGCCTTCTTTGATTATCAGGCAAAAGGAAGATATGTTATTACCGGAGAGGAGGCAGATGAGTACGAAAGGAGGGCGGAGGCAGCTCGCCGCCATGCTGTAGCTCAGGAGGCAATAACTGCCGCAGCTCAGTACGACCCCGGCTACAACTATGGATATCCGCCAGGCCATCCGTGCCAATAAACCAACTTAGGCCAAAATCCTAAGCTTGGGGGAGTACGTATTCCCACCGACATTACATTTATGTTCACACACTCATTGCTAGATGTCGGTGCTCATACTCTTTCACTGTACTATCCATGCTAGTTTATTTTCTTTTTCCTGCTTTCTTCTTGTGTGTTTAATAAACCTTAAGAAAAACCAAAAAATTAATGTAACTTTTAGTTAGTTTACTTTTCTTGCTGTAGTAGTAATAATTAAAAAGAAAACCCAAAAAGATTTCCCGTTCTTCTTTTGCTTGTTGGGAGCTTTCCCGTGTAAATAGTTTTATTTCTTTTCTTTTCTTTGGGGGTCGTTAGGAGAAGACCATGATTAAATTGTTGAAGTGGCTCTTATATGCATTATTGTTGATTTAACCAAGAGTCCATATTGCCTTGTCTTCTCCTGTTTTATTGAATGCTCGCACATTCCAGCTTAGTCCCATGCACGTGCACTCTTATTATTTTCACATCGTTCGGTCGTGCAAGTGAAAGGCAATTATGACAATATATGATGGACTGACTGAGACGAGAAAAGCTGGTATGAACTCGACCTCTCTTGTTTTTGTAAATATGATTAGTTCATCGTTCCTGATTCAGCCTATTATGAATAAACATGTTTGCAATGACAATTAGAGATCATAGTTTCTCGTGCCATGCTTGATTAGCTATGAGTTATAATGGTTTACCTTGCGTGCCAACATGCTATTAGAATGGTTGTGATGTGGTATAGTGGGGTGGTATCCTCCTTTGAATGATTTAAGTGACTCGACTTGGCACATGTTCACACATGTAGTTGAAACAAATCAACATAGCCTTCACGATATTTATGTTCATGGTGGATTATATCCTACTCATGCTCGTACTCAATGTTTATTAATTTTTATGCATGTTCATGACTATTGTCGCTCTCTAGTTGGTCGCTTCCCAGTCTTTTGCTAGCCTTCACTTGTACTAAGCGGGAATACTGCTTGTGTATCCAATCCCTTAAACCCCAAAGTTATTCCATATGAGTCCACTGTACCTTCCTATATGCGGTATTTACCTGCCGTTCCAAGTAAATTTGTATGTGCCAAACTCTAAACCTTCAAATAAACATTCTGTTTTGTATGCTCGAATAGCTCATGTATCAACTAGGGCTGTCCGTATCTTCCATGATAGGCGGGTTATTCTCAAGAGGAGTGGACTCCGCTCCTCATTCACGAGAAAATGGCTGGTCTCCCGGATGCCCAGTCCCATGCTTTATGCAAACTAAATCAAAATAATTGCCAACAAAACTCCCCCTGGGTCTGTTGCTAGTTGGAGACACTCGTTGTTTTGAGCAGTCATGGATTGATGCTTGTTGATTGAGGGGGAGTATAATCTTTACCATTCTGTTTGGGAACCACCTATAATGTGTGTAGGATGGAAGATATCGACATCTCTTGGTTGTTACGTTGACAATGAAAGTATGCCGCTCAAAATATTATTTATCTCTATTTCAAAACCGAGCTCTAGCACCTCTACAAATCCCTGCTTCCCTCTGCGAAGGGCCTATCTATTTACTTTTATGTTGAGTGATCACCCTCTGCATCCATTACTATTAATTTATATTGGGTATGACTATGACTGGATCTCTTTTACCATGAATTACAATGTCTAGTCAGTCCTTGATCTTTAAAGGTGCTCTGCATTTATGTTTTGCAGTCTCAGAAAGGGCTAGCGAGATACCATCCTGTTATATCATATTATGATTGTTTTGGGAAAGTGTTGTCATCTGAGATTTATTATTAGCGCTCGCTAGTTGGTTATGCCGTTAACATGGGTAAACATGAGACCTAAGAGTTATTGTGAATGTGGTTAGTCGTAATCTTTGCTGAAAACTTGAATGCTGGCTTTACATATTTACAACAACAAGAGCAAACAGAGTTTGTAAAAGTTTTTCTTTATCACTTTCAGTTTATCAACTGAATTGCTTGAGGACAAGCAAAGGTTTAAGCTTGGGGGAGTTGATACGTCTCCATCGTATCTACTTTTCCAAACACTTTTGCCCTTGTTTTGGACTCTAACTTGCATGATTTGAATGGAACTAACCTGGACTGACGCTGTTTTCAGCAGACTTCCCATGGTGTTAATTATGTACAGAAACAAAAGTTCTCGGAATGACCTGAAACTCCACGGAACGTCTATTTGGAAATAATAAAAAATCCTTGCAAAAGATGAAGACCAGGGGGCCCACACACTAGCCACGAGGGTGGGGGGCGCGCCTGCCCCCCTAGGGCGCGCCCCCCTACCTCGTGGCCCCCCTGGAGCTCCTCCGACCTCAACTCCAACTCTATATATTTGCTTTCGGGGAGAAAAAAATCAGGGAGAAGGATTCGTCGCGTTTTACGATACGGAGCCGCCGCCAAGCCCTAAAATCTCTCGGGAGGGCTGATCTGGAGTCCGTTCGGGGCTCCGGAGAGGGGGATTCGTCGCCGTCGTCATCATCAACCATCCTCCATCACCAATATCATGATGCTCACCGCCATGCGTGAGTAATTCCATCGTAGGCTTGCTGGACGGTGATGGGTTGGATGAGATCTATCATGTAATCGAGTTAGTTTTGTTAGGGTTTGATCCCTAGTATCCACTATGTTCTGAGGTTGATGTTGCTATGACTTTGCTATGCTTAATGCTTGTCACCAGGGCCCAAGTGCCATGATTTCAGATCTGAACCTATTATGTTTTCATGAATATACGTGAGTTCTTGATCCTATCTTGCAAGTCTATAGTCACCTACTATGTGTTATGATCCGGCAACCCCGAAGTGACAATAATCGGGACCACTCCCGGTGATGACCATAGTTTGAGGAGTTCATGTATTCACTATGTGCTAATGCTTTGTTCCGGTTTCACAGGAGGCCTTAATATCCCTTAGTTTCCATTAGGACCCCGCTTCCACGGGAGGGTAGGACAAAAGATGTCATGCAAGTTCTTTTCCATAAGCACGTATGACTATATTCGGAATACATGCCTACATTACATTGATGAGTTGGAGCTAGTTCTGTGTCACCCTATGTTATGATTGTTACATGATGAACCGCATCCGGCATAATTTTCCATCACCGATCCAATGCCTACGAGCTTTTCACATATTGTTCTTCACTTATTTACTTTTCCGTTGCTACTGTTACAATCACTACAAAACACCAAAAATATTACTTCTGCTATCGTTACTTTTGTTACCGTTACCACTACTATCATATTACTTTGCTACTAAATACTTTGCTGTAGATACTAAGTTATCCAGGTGTGGTTGAATTGACAACTCAACTGCTAATACTTGAGAATATTCTTTGGCTCCCCTTGTGTCGAATCAATAAATTTGGGTTGAATACTCTACCCTCGAAAACTTGTGCATGCATCTTTTATTGTTTCGGAACATGAAAAGGGTGGAAAAAACACCAATTTTGGAACAAAATTAAGGACTGCTTCGAACCACACATCATTACTGATGATTTATAAAATCCAGCATACTCTAGAAAGTAGCTTAATTACCTTATTATGTCTTCTGCAAGTGGCTGCTCTGAAATCCAAATAATGAAACTGCAGAGTAACAATATAAATGCTGTAAGAAACAAATGTTTAGAATATTGCTCCCGTAACAATGATTGTATATGAATTTTTCATTTTATATTGAAACCTCATCAATCAATCTATGATGTAAACATGAACCTGTACAAATCATGTACTCCTTGCTATTAACATAACTTTTGCATCGTCAGTAGGATTGTAGTCTAACTACCAAGTAAACCAAGTAAAAGTTATGCACAACATTACACATTATTTCAAGAAAGCTGGGAAGCTGATATGCTAAACATCACATTATAGAAAATTATATAATGTCTCAACATCATAGTCTACCTTAATGCTGAAACCCAGAAGATATATAAAATATACCAGGAAGTTAACTGGAGTTCTGGTGGGTATACATATGAAATGACGTAAAGTTCTCAAATCATGTTTATGCAAAAATCAAGTAATTAATTACTTTGGTGAGCATGGACTGAGATAGAAAATCAGCTGTAAACTGACCTATTAATATCAATAGTCAACTGGGTGGCTGGTGTTTCAGTTATTGATGTAGCAAATACAGCCTCAAAGCAGGATTCCGTATTGCCACTGGATGCGATGAAAGACCACCCTCCGTGACTTCTCCACTCCATACAGGGCATAACAGGATCAACAACAGTGCTCATAGAAACACATATACCTAAACGATTACTTCATCAGCTAATTTATACCAAGAAAAATCATTGGGCTTTCAAGAAGAATTCAACGCTCTAGCTAGCTACAGAACACAGCATGAAATCTTGTGATAAAGGCTTACTCACCAAGGTCAGGGCAGGAGTAACGGCCAATGATCTGGAGGTGTTTAATCGCCTCCCTATAGGCCGCCGTACAGCTGTGTGGTAGCCTTGTTGCTCCCCATCTTTAAACTTTCACCGCTGGACTTCCAGTTCCGCTGCAACAACCATCATGGCATTAATGCTTTAATCAGCCTAGGGAGAGATATGGTGGATTGGAAGAAGAGAAGATTGAAAAGTTTGAGTCTTCAAACATTTGTTCCTAACAGCATTAACAAATTGACCTTACACAGCAAGCACTTAAGCCCAAAAACTGCAAATCCTAACACCACATGAAAAACAATGGTTCCTGATGTGCCACGGACCAGAGCAGAGAGGAGTGGACCAACTCACATGAAACCAGAGGAGGAAGAGGAAGCTACATGGCTGCTTTATCCCGACTAGCATCAAGGCTATCCACTAGCGATTCCTCCCTGCACGTCTATAGGAGAAGAGAAATGCAGCGTTTAGAGAAAGGGGGAGAGAGAGAGGACGAAGTAAGGGGAGGGGATGCAGTGATCGGACGAGATGAGGACGACATGGCCTCCAGTGCCGGAGCCGACGCCCGAAACCCTAGCCTTGGGGGGAGGGTCGCAGGTGGGCTTTGGTGGCCGCGAGTGCCGGACCTAGCCAGATGAGAAAGCGCCAAAGTGCGAGGGGACCTCGAGCTGTGCTTCACGGTCATGGGACTCACCGGACGTTGCCTGAATCAGCCACCGCAGGTGGCGCAACGAGGAGCCGCGTGAGGAGAGACGGATGGGACGCGAGAGGGATGGGTGCGCGGGGGATGCGGCGGATCCGGCAGCCTCCAAAGCTGCGAGGTGGGAGGAGCCGAGGGGGAGGGCCGGCGGCGAGATGGGTCGGAGGAGGGAGGGGTCGAGGTTGTGGGTGGCAGCGGTTTGGGAGAGATGAGGGGAATCGGGGGCTCTGTTTCTTTTTTTAGAGCGGGAGCTCTGTTTCTAGCGCATCTCTCTCCTTTTTTCATAGGTAGGGTCATGAGCTGTAAATCCGGAACACATATGCTTCAACGCTTATATCCGTATCTATTGTGAAACTTACAACATATAGTTAAAATGTTGTAGAATTTGCGTTGCTTTATAGGAGGTATCCTTGTAGTGTGATAATTTTAATGATGCTCACATGAAAGATAGCAATTGAAACACGAAGAGAGCATCATTAAGCACGTGACAAACACATCTAAGTCTAACATACTTCCTATGCATAGGCATCATATAGGCAAACAAATTATGAAGGCAAGCAAAAACTAGTATATGCAAGGAAGCGGAAAGAAACAATAGCAATCTCAACATAACGAGAGGTAATTTAGTAACATGAAAATTTCTACAACCATATTTTCCTCTCTCATAATAATTACATGTAGGATCATAAGCAAATTCAACAATATGGCTATCACAAAACATATTCTTAACACGATCCACATGTATGCAAAGTTACACTCTTCCAAAATAGTGGGATTAACATTAATTAAAGTCATGACCTCTCCAAACCCACTTTTATCAAGAATACCATAAGATTGAACATTCTCCAAATATGTGGGATCTAAAGTTGACACTCTTCCAAACCCACTTTCAATAATAGTGCAAACACTATTATCAATCTCATATTCATCATGGGGCTTAAATAAATATTCAAGATCATAAGAAGAATCACCCCAATCATGATCATAGCAAAACTAGAATCCCCAAGCTTAGGGTTTTGCATATTATTAGCACAATTGACATCAAGATAATTTATCATAAGATTATTTCAATCATGCTTTTCATCGAAGGACCTATCAAGTATGGGTGCAATAGCAATGATCTCATGTTTAACATAAGGACCTATAGCAAATTCATCTTCATAAATATTGGCATCATGGCCACAAGATTAGCAAGCATCATGTTCATCAAAGGATATTTTAATCAAATCATCGGAATCATAATTATCTATAGATTCATGCATATCATTATTTTCTTCAGAAGCAATGGTCATTCTTTCAATAAATTCTTTGACATAGAAATTATGAGCATAGTTTTCATAGAAATATTTAAGTATGTCAAAATTTTCAGATTCATAGAGAGTAATATCATACATTTCAATCAAAGAAGCAACTTCATAAGCACCCTTAAAAGCAACAAATTCTTCAATTTGTTCGATATCGTAGTAACTATAAACACCCTTTGCATAAGAAGATAGGATTTCATTATCATTAAACTCACATAGGTAGGGGAGGTGTTTTTTAGGGTTCTTAGAGCAACAAGTAAAATCATAAATTTCACAAAGATTCCAAGCATAACACAACAATCTGTTTATTTGATCCCATAAGAGTCTTCCTTTTACAGACAAACGGTGACGCACAAAATGAGCATGCTCGTCTAAAGATTTCCCATCAACTAGGCTAGTTGGGGTTTCAGCACGAGCGCATAAGGATCGAAGATGATCCAAGTAGAACACTTAAAGTGGATCCATATCGATAGATTTTTAGCAAGCAAAGATGCAAGCAAATAGAAGGCACATGGAAACACAAACAAAGATACATACGGGAAGAAGGCGAAGAAAAGGCAAAGGTGAAGTGGGGGAGAGGAAAACGAGAGGCAAATGGCACATAATGTAATGCAAGGGACAAGAGTTTGTGATGGGTACTTGGTATGTATTGACTTGTGCGTAGATCTCCCCGGCAACGGCGCCGGGAATCCTTCTTGCTACCTCTTGAGCATGCGTTTGTTTTCCCTTGAAGAGGAAAGGGTGATGCAGCAAAGTAGCGTAAGTATTTCCCACAGTTTTTGAGAACCAAGGTATCAATCCAGTAGGAGACTACACGCAAGTCCCTCGTACCTGCACAAACAAATAAGAACCTTGCAACCAACGTGATAAAGGGGTTGTCAATCCCTTCACGGCCACTTGCAAAAGTGAGATCTGATAGAGATAATAAGATAAATATTTTTGGTATTTTTATAATCTAGATTGGAAAGTAAAGATTCCAAAATAAACTACGACAGAAATAGCTAATTAAAGGGAGATTAATATGATGGAAGATAGACCCGGGGGCCATAGGTTTCACTAGTGGCTTCTCTCAAGATAGCAAATTCTACAGTGGGTGAACAAATTACTGTCGAGCAATTGATAGAAAAGCGCATAGTTATGAGAATATCTAGGCATTATCATGTATATAGGCATCACGTCTGCGACAGGTAGACCGAAACGATTCTACATCTACTACTATTACTCCACACGTCGACCGCTATCCAGCATGCATCTAGAGTATTAAGTTCATAAGAACAAAGTAACGCATTAGGCAAGATGACATGATGTAGAGGGATAAACCCAAGCAATATGATATAAACCCCATCTTTTTATCCTTGATGGCAATAATACAATACGTGCCTTGCTGCCCCTGCTGTCACTGGGAAAGGACACCGCAAGATTGAACCCAAAGCTAAGCACTTCTCCTATTGCAAGAAAGATCAATCTAGTAGGCCAAACCAAACTGATAATTCAAAGAGACCTGCAAAGATATCAAATCATACATATAAGAATTCAGAGAAGAACCAAATATTGTTCATAGATAATCTTGATCGTAAACCCACAATTCATCGGATCTCGACAAACACACCGCAAAAAGAATTACATCGAATAGATCTCAAAGAGAATCGAGGAGAACTTTGTATTGAGATCCAAAGAGAGAGCAGAAGCCATCTAGATAATAACTATGGACCCGAAGGTCTGTGGTAAACTACTCACACATCATCGGAGTGGCTATGGTGTTGATGTAGAAGCCCTCTTTGATTGATCCCCCCTCTGGCGGAGCGCCAGAAAAGCCCCAAGATGGGATCTCAGGGGTGCAGAAGGTTGCGGCGGTGGAAATAGGGTTTCGTGGTGCTCTCGGATGTTTTCGGGGTATATGAGTACATATAGGTGAAAGAAGTAGGTCGGTGGAGCCACGAGGGGCCCACGAGGGTGGGGGCGCGCCTACCCCCTGGGCGCGCCTCCCTACCTCGTGGCCTCCTTGTTGCTTTCTTGACGTCCACTCCAAGTCTCCTGGATTGCGTTTGTTCCAAAAATAACTCTCCCGAAGGTTTCATTCCGTTTGATATTCCTTTTCTGCGAAACACTAAAATAGGCAAAAAACCGCAATTTGCAATGGGCCTTCGGTTTGTAGGTTAGTCCCAAAAATAATATAAAAGTGCATAATAAAGCCCATTAAACATCCAAAACATATAATATAATAGCATGGAACAATAAAAAATTATAGATACGTTGGAGACGTATCAGACGCGGTGGCGTGTTTGTTTTTATTTTTTTTCTTCAATGGAACGTACGCAGTTTTTATCTGGAATGACACGTGAATCGTGCACATACTCAATGACGGAGCATGGGATGGGATGGTATCCATGGACATGGTCGGCCCTTTTTGGAGACTACTTTGATGTGTCATGTCAACTCGCAGAACGATGAGAAGCTTGCTTACTACGCCCTCTACATAGCCCACACTTTGTATGGCTAGTTATAGTGGGAGTAACGTAGCGCATTCCAACAAAATTTTGCTTATGTGGCAAGTAGTTAATGAGAAGTGGTAACATAATATGTTACTGTAACATAGGGTTTGCCAAGACAAGATGAGTCTACAAGCTAATAAATGAAGCCATCATAGCAATAGTATGTTACTCCCTCCTTTCCGGTTTATAGGCCTTATTTCAAAATCTTAGTTTTTCCATTTTATAAGGATCAATTTGGTCGTTCCCCATCACAAGTTTAGATTTCAAGGTGCATTAAATAATTGCATGCAAGTATTAAGAGAAAACTGACCAATGCATGTACTTTATGTGTGCATGCATTGCAATTAATACAATGGCAAACATAAATATTTAAGGAAAACAAGAGCATTAATTGGGTGCTTTTGCAAATTACAAAAAGTATTCCACCACTCATCATCTACCTTGGTTGGTGATATTTTCGAATTGAGCCCTATAAACCGGAAAGGAGGGAGTAGTAACATAGACTAGTGTCATATGCATGAAACTAGTGAGTATGGGAGCACATATATTTCCCCGCCCGGACCGATCCAAGTTGGCTTCTCACCTTCTTGGCCCACCAAAAATCCCTCCCCCTCCCGCGCGTGCTTCCCGCCCGGCGCCAGCTTAGCCCGCTGCTCCACATTGATGGCAAGTCAGGGCGACGCGACCTCTCACTTCTTCCGCCGTTGAAGCGGCGTGCCGACCGAGGGCACCGCCCGCTGCACGCCCGGCATTTCAGACTACATAGTGGAGAGTAACTTTAGAGCAAGTACTACAATTAGATGACATAAGCAGGCTATAACACTACCAAAAAAGACACATCCATGACATTTTGGGCCGAACGATTTTTTTTTGTCATACATATGACACTTCTATACGATAATTGTGACAAAACCCGGTATCATCATAGATGTGGTGGGCTCCTACTTCTATGACAAAAAATCATGACAGAAAATGGGCTTTTCGTCCTGGGCGGGCCGGAGACGCAGCTGCATGACATTCTTTGGGCTGTCCATGACGGAAAAAACCGTGGTAGAAGCGAGGGCGAGGAAAATTTCGGATAGTTCCCGGTTACGGTGGGAGGTCGGGGGCCGAGCGATGCGCGTTTCTCTCGTACACGTACGCGCGTGTGTGCGAGGCATTGGCTCTAACTGAACCCGAGCGAGGCGTTGGGCTCTAACTGAACCCGAGTGATTGCACTGCAGGCTACGCGTTACTGAACCCGAGCGATCGATCGATGGCTGTTAACTGAACCCGATCGAGTGATTCCTTCGCTACTGCTGCTAATTGAAGCCGATCGATGCTGCCTCTGGATGAACAGTGAGCGTTGTTGGGGGGGTTTGGATGAACAGTTCCCGGTGGGGGTGGATAAACAGGACCCCGTGGTGTTGCCTCCGGATGAACAGGACCCCGATCGATCGAGCCGGTTGGGGCTGGATGAACAGGACCCCGTGGAGGGCAGGATGAACAGGACCACCCCATGGAGGGCAGAATGAACAGTAGACGGTGGGGGGCTAGATGAACAGTAGCCCGTGGAGGGGTGGTTGAACAGGAGCCCGTGGAGAGGGCTGGTTGAACAGTAGCCGGTGGAGTAGCGCGTGGTGGAGGCTGGATGAACAGGAGCCCGTGGATGAACAGTCGTAGGTGGAGGCTGGAGGAGGTCGACGGTAGATGAACAGTAGCCCGTGGAGGCGGGAGGGGGTCGACGGTGGAGATGAACAGTGTCCCGTGGAGTCCCATTTTGCGGTACGCCACACCCCTCCCGATGAACAGGACCCCCGTTTCGACCGTACCGCTCCAACACAAGTCCGTTTCTCCGTTTTGCGGTACGCCACACCCCTCCCGATCAACAGGACCCCCGTTTCAACCGTAGGAGGACCGTTTCCTCCGTTTTGCGGTACGCCAGACACCTCCCGATGAACAGGATCTCGTTTCAAACGTGGCCGGTCGAACACAAGGCCGTTTCCTCCGTTTTGTGGTACGCCAGGCCTCGTTTCCATCGGCTGTTCCGTCCAAGCCCTCCCGATGAACACGACGACGCATTCCGTTCCGACCCAGCCGGTTGGCTCCCCATGAACACGACGACGACGTTGTTTCTCCATTCCGACCCAGCCATGTACACGAGCCCTGGCCGTACGTATGCGCGAGTAGGCGTTCGAGACCCTGCCTGTATGTACGTACGTGGCCGTATTTTCTTTCTTGCACACTGGCCGCTGTACGTACGTGTACATGTACATGCGCGCCTCTACTACGACACGTGCGCGCCTCTACATCGACCAGTATGTATGTACACGTTCGCGACCAGAATGACAATGCTACGTACGCTACGACCAGGTGGGTCCCGACTATCAGGCACTTCCTTGCCTGCGAAGATGTAGCTGGTGGGTCCCAACAGTCAGGGGGGCGAATCGTTTTTTTGCCCGGACGCACTTCCTTGCGTGCGAAGATGTAGCTGGTGGGTCCCAGCAGTCAGGGGAAATGTTTTTTTCATGAAATACAGTGGCCCGTCCGGTGGGTCCCAGCTGTCAGGTGGAGGAATCATTATTTTTCGCGTAATAAGGAGGCACTTCCTTGCTGCGGCCATGGACCCAGCTGTCAGCCTCTCCACGTACAGTCCACGTTCGATGGAAGTCGTTCCTTGACCACGTTGACCACGCCGCGCCGAGAGCACCAAGGCGGTGGACGACGGCGAGGCCTAGGAAGGGGACGACGGGGAGCCGGGGAACATGCGGCAGTGGAAGCCCGCGCGGAGAGGAGTACGAGGGTTCACTGGTTCGGCTGCGGTGTGAGGTTGCCGTCGCCGCAGGGCCTGGCCAGCGGTGGGAATAGTAGGGGGCGGTGAGGCCTCCGCGGCAGCACAGCCGGCCACGGGAGGCGGGAGCATGCGGCACGACCGGCGTTACTTTGGGCGGCTGGAGCAAGAAGACCAGAGGTTGAAGAAGCACTACGGCCGGTTGATGGACATCGTACGGTCACTAGAGCTAGAATCGTTCATATTGATTAAAGTTGACAAAGGCCCCCGTCCCAGTCAACTTAGTAGGCCCACAAGTCAGCCTTCCACCATGGTGGGTCCCAGCTAGCGCGGGGAGTATTCATTTTTTTGTGCGTAATAAGGAGGCACTTCCTTGCGTGCGAAGATATAGCTGGTGGGTCCGAGCTGTCAGCGGCGGTAACGTTTTTTTCGCGAAATACAGAGGCCCTTTCGATGGGTCCCTGATGTCAGGTGGAGGAATCATTATTTTGCGCGTAATGAGGAGGCATTTCCTTGCGTGCGGCCGTGGACCCAGCTGTCGGCCTCTCCATGTACTGTCCACTTCAGATGCATGTCGGTCGTTGACCACGTTGACCAGGCCGCGCCGAGAGTACCAGGGCGGTGGACGACGGCGAGGCCTAGGAAGGGAACGGTACGGAGGCAGGGAAGACTCGGCAGTTGTTTCCCACACGGAGGGGAGTATGACTGTACGAGGGTTTACTGGTTCGTCTGTCGTTGCCGGAGAATAACAGCAGTTGTGGGTGAGTATAGGGATGGCTAGGCCAGCAATGGGAGTACGGTGGGGCTGTGAGGCTTGCGCGGCAGCAGAGCCGGCCGCGGGGAGGAGGGAGCAGGCAGTCCCGCTCGCGCTTGTTTGAGCGGCTGGAGCAGGAAGAGCAGAGATTGAAGAAGCACGACGGCCGTTGGATGGCCATCCAACAGTCACTGCTTGTGCGTCAACCTTTTTTTTAGGAAACCCTCAAATATGTGGAAAACAGCATCTAGCCCATCTGCCATTATTTCTAATAATTTACAGCCCATTTGCTAATATTAAGGTTTTTTTGGAGCCCATATTCTTTTTGTTAGCATTACAGCCCATATTGTGGCCACGATTAAAAAATTATACGACATTTTGCATATTTCGGTGCGGTCCGAACAATTTTTAATCCCGAAATTTCGATTCACATTCAAACTGATTTTAAAAATAAATCTATATCAATATAATATCCAACAAATTCTCCACGCATAAAAATTAATGTAATTTAAAATCTCGAAATGAAAAAAAAGATATTTGAAACTAATTGCCGCTTTGATGTGTTTTAAAAATGTACAGCGCATTTCTCGTTACTGATGGGCCATTTTCTCGGCCATCCGAATGAAAGCTCTCCTCGTCTTGAAAGATTTGCAGCCCAACAGGCCTGACAAAGCGACTTACTTGGCAAATCACAAAAAAACTGGGCTGTGGCCGTGGACCCAGCTGTCAGCCTCTCCACGTACAGTACTCTTCCGATGGAAGTCGTTCCTTGACCACGTTGACCACGCCGCGCGGAGAGCACCACGGCGGTGGACAACGGTGAGGCCTAGGAAGGGGACGACGCGGAGCCGGGGAAGACGCGGCAGTGGAAGCCCGCTTGGAGAGGAGTACGAGGGTTCACTGGTTCGGCTGCGGTGTGAGGATGTCGTCGCCGCAGGGCCTGGCCAGCGGTGGGAATAGTAGGGGGCGGTGAGGCCTCCGCGGCAGCACAGCCGACCACGGGAGGCAGGACCATGCGGCACGACCCGCGCTGCTTTGGGCGGCTGGAGCAAGAAGACCAGAGGTTGAAGAAGCACTACGGCCGTTGGATGGACATCGTACGGTCACTGGAGCTAGAATCGTTCATATTGACTAAAGTTGACAAAGGCCCCTGTCCCAGTCAACTTAGTAGGCCCACAAGTCAGCCTCCCACCATGGTGGGTCCCAGCTAGCAGGGGGAGTATTCATTTTATTGTGCGTAATAAGGAGGCACTTCCTTGCGTGCGAAGATATAGCTGGTGGGTCCGAGCTTTCAGCGGCGGTAACGTTTTTTTCGGGAAATACAGAGGCCCTTTCGGTGGGTCCCTGATGTCAGGTGGAGGAATCATTATTTTGCGCGTAATAAGGAGGCATTTCCTTGCGTGCGGCCATGGACCCAGCTGTCGGCCTCTCCACGTACAGTCCACTTCAGATGCATGTCGGTCGTTGACCATGTTGACCAGGCTGCGCCGAGAGCACCAGGGCGGTGGACGACGGCGAGGCCTAGGAAGGGAACGACACGAAGGCAGGGAAGACTCGGCAGTTGTTTCCCACGTGGAGGGGAGTACGACTGTACGAGGGTTTACTGGTTTGTCTGCCGTCGCCGGAGAATAAAAGCAGGTGTGGGTGAGTAGAGGGATGGCTAGGCCAGCGATGGGAGTACGGTGGGACGGTGAGGCCTGCGCGGCAGCAGAGCCGGCCGCAGGGAGGAGGGAGCAGGCAGTCCCGCCGGCGCTTGTTTGAGCGGTTGGAGCAGGAAGAGCAGAGATTGAAGAAGCACGACGGCCGTTGGATGGCCATCCAACAGTCACTGCTTGTGCGTCAACCTATTTTTTCAGGAAAGCCTCAAATCTGTGGAAAACAGCATACATCCCATCTGCCATTATTTCTAATAATTTACAGCCAATTTGCTAATTATTAAGGTTTTTTTGGAGCCCATATTCTTTTTGTTAGCATTACAGCCCATATTGTGGCCACGGTTAAAAAATTATACGAAATTTTGCATATTTCGGTGCGGTCCGAACTGTTTTTAATCCTGAAATTTCGACTCACATTCAAACTGATTTAAAAAATAAATGAATATCAATATAAAATCCAACAAATTCTCCACGCATAAAAAGATATTTGAAACTAATTGCCGGTTTGATGTGTTTTAAAAATGTGCAGCCCATTTCTCATTACTGATGGGCCATTTTCTCGGCCAGCCGAATGAAAGCTCTCCTCGTCTTGAAAGATTTGCAGCCCAACAGGCCTGACAAAGCGACTTACTTGGCAAATCACAAAAAAAACTGGGCTGTGGCCGTGGACCCAGCTGTCAGCCTGTCCACGTACAGTACTCTTCCGATGGAAGTCGTTCTTTGACACCGTTGACCACGCCGCGCGGAGAGCACCACGGCGGTGGACGACAGCGAGGCTTAGGTAGGGCACAACACGGAGCCGGGGAAGACGCGGAAGTGGAAGCCCGCGCGGAGAGGAGTACGAGGGTTCACTGGTTCGGCTGCGGTGTGAGGCTGCCGTCGCCGCAGGGCCTGGCCAGCGGTGGGAATAGTAGGGGCGGTGAGGCCTCCGCGGCAGCACAGCCGGCCACGGGAGGCAGGAGCATGCGGCACGACCGGCGCTGCTTTGGGCGGCTGGAGCAAGAAGACCAGAGGTTGAAGAAGCACTACGGCCGTTGGATGGACATTGTACTGTCACTAGAGCTAGAATCGTTTATATTGACTAAGTTGACAAAGCCCTTCGTCCCCGTGAACTTAGTAGGCCCACAGTCAGCCTCCCACCAAGGTGGGTCCCACCTAGCCGGGGGAGTATTCATTTTTTTGTGCATAATAAGGAGGCACTTCCGGTGGGTCCGAGCTGACAGTGGGGGGAACGTTTTTTTCGCGAAATACGGTGGCCCGTCAGGTGGGTCCCAACAGTCAGGGGGCAAACATTTTTTTCACAAAATACGGTGGCCCGTCCAATGGGTCCCTGCGGTCAGTTGGAGGAATCATTATTTTCCTCGTAATAAGGAGGCACTTACTTGCTGCGGCCATGGACCCAGCTGAGACTCTCCACGTACAGTATACTTCCGATGGAAGTCGTTCCTTGACTACGTTGACCTCGCCGCGTTCCGTTGCATGCATGCGTCCATGGGCGTGGTGCGTCCCCACTGTCAGCCTCTGACGTACAGTCATCTTCCGATGACTCTCGGTTGTTGACCACGTTGACTACACCGTGCCGAGCGCACCCAGACTGGAACGACCCGGAGATGGGGAAGATGGGGCAGTGGAGTCGCAGATGGAGAGAAGTGGGAAACTTCACTGGTTCGGGTGCGCGGCAGCACAGCCGCGGTGCCGCCCATGGGAGACAGGAGCAAGAACAGAGGTTGAAGAAGGAGCACGGCTGTTGGATTAACATCCAACGGTCCAGCTGCTAGAATCATTTGTTGATTAAGTTGACAAAGCCGTGCGTACACGTCCGCTTAGTAGGCCCACAAGTCAGTCACCAAATCTGACGGCTCCCAGCTGTCAACGGGCTGAATAATTTTTTTTCGCAAAACAAGGAGGCACTTCCTTCCGTGCGAAGATACAGCCGGTGGGTCCCAGCTGTCAGGTGGAGGAAACATTTTTTTCAGCTTAATAAGGAGGAACTTTCCTTGCGTGCGACCATGGACCTCGTGGGTCCCAGCCGTCAGGCTCTCCACGTACAGTCCTCTTCCAATGAATCTCGTTTGTTGACCACGCCGCACCGAACGCAGCGAGGCGGTGGACGACGGTGAGGCCCCGGACATGAACGACTCGGAGATGGAAAAACGTGGCAGTGGAGTCACAGATTGAGAGGAGGAGAAGGGTTATAACTGGTTCTGTTGCGGCGCGGGGCTGTAGTCCGTGTAGAATAACAGGAGGTGTCGAGGGGTGTAGGGATAGCCTGGCCGGCGGTGGGGTAGCGCTTTGCAGCGATGCGTGCTAAGCAGAGCCGCTAGCCGCCGGAGGCTGGACCAGGCGGTCCCGGCGACGCTGGAGGAAGAAGACGAGAGATTGAAGGTGCATGCCGGCCGTTGGATATAAATCCAATGGCTGTGGATGACACAATCATTTGTTGACCAAGTTGACAACGCCCTGCATAGGCTTCGACCTATTGGCCCACATGTCAGCCTGCAAAAATGTGGCATATATTTAACCCATGTTTTCCAGAATGTACAGTCCATTTGCTGGGCTGGGTGAACAAATAATTTCGCGTCAATCAGGCCCATTTATATTTTCTAAGAAAACCTAGCCCATTTGCACTTCCTTGAAATACACGTATTAGGTGGGCTCGTTATATATATAATGTTATGTTAGTAGGAGCAATTAATATCAAAGAATAAACCAGAGAGGCACATTATATATATATATATATAATTAAGATATTAGCAAGTTATTGCTCAAAATAAAAATGAGCGCGTTATTATGAAATTGGTCCTTAAAATCTTCGCAAGCTTTTGTACGCAATCACCAGGATTTTCCTTCCCTGTGAGTTAAAAACAACCAGGATTTTCCTTGCCAACTTCCGTTAAACATTTACTTTTATAAGTTAATAACACGTGGGATGTTTTTATAATGTATATATAAGTCTGTATAAAATATACGATAATAGTAATAATATAAATATATATAATGTGGTTAGAAGAGAAAACATAAATTGGACACATCATTACTTTTATAAGAGACCTGCGTTTTATACCCCACAGTAGGCATACTAACAAGTTCACACACAAATACAACAGAAAAGGTAAACATTCATATCAAACTCAGGTTCACAGGACACGTCCATATTCATAGCCAACATTCACTATCAACAACTCAAAAGATTCATGTATATACAAGCTCAGCATATCTATGCATCCAAATGATTGATAGATCACACGACAATATTCATACATAATTCACAAAAAGATTCAGATATACAAATGTTCAACATGTTTATGCATCCAAATGATTGAGATCACAGCCAATATGATCCATGGACGAACTTTAATTACCTAGGGTACAGACTAGTAAATGGTGTTCAATCGGAGGTACTTCTTGCTAAAATTAGTTCTTGTACAAGTACACTTTCGAGTACATAAGAGGCAGCACAGACAATCTGAACTTTGCTTGTAGGTTTATCCTCAAATAGTGGCCTCGTGCCAAGGGAGGTTTGAGCAACTTGGCCACTACTTTCATCCAACTAGTTTACTGGCTCATCTTGGTCCTGTATCTCGCCAAAATTCTACATTGCAGATGAGAAAGGAGGCGGTTGAGAAAATGAACCACCCAAATTTTTTGTGCAGTTCAACAGAAATGGAGCATCCTTGGTGTGCAGACTGATTAAGTGCCAGATGAATATACGCGTCAACCAACTAGTCTGGAATCTTTAGACTCCATGCCATATAGTTCGCTACCATATGTGCCGATAACCAAAAGGCACAAGTTGGGACCAAAGACTGGACTGCGTTTTTCTGGGCTATGCACCAAGCAATTTTTTTGGCGTTCACTCTGCTAATACTTGGAGTTTGACAATTGGTTGATGCCGGTTGATACTCGAATGAATATAGGCACTTCTTGCCAACATCGATGCTTGTCTGAGTGAACTTTGGAGTACATAGCAGCAGCATAAGTACCTGTCCATCTGATCATTTTGTGCAGTTCTACTGAAATCACCCGATGTAATGATTTGCCTACGAGTTCAAGCTCCAAATTACTCCTTTATGAAATCAGCAAACAGTAGCACAATACCAAATTACCAATACATATGACAGGCACAATAATCAGGATAAAGACCAGTACCAACCTGTGTGAGGTAGCATATCAATTACTATTTCCTTTGACTGGAAGCCGAGATAACCCAAGCGACTGACAGCAAAGGAAGAAAGCAAGCGGAGATTAGCGACTGACTAGAAAGGACGGAAGCTGTCGAGGCAATGAAGCACCCAAAGTTTTTGTGCAGTTCCACCAAAATCGAGCATCCCTGTTGGCACATATATTGAGAGAGTGAGATTACTGTAATAGTGGGACTAGTTGATGAAACATACACTAACAAATAGAAGCACCCTCATTATCTTAATGAGTAAAGTTAGCAACATAATAGTCTTGCTTAAAGAGAGGTATTAGTTTATTTAATCAGTGCCAATTAGCTCAACTCAACACTCAAAGCATTGCCATTTATCATAGGTTGCAAAACTTTAACGTGCAAAGATAAAGGAGTTTCTCATGACAGTAGCACGATACAAATGGAGATGACAGCAAACTAATATGGATGAAGGCCTTAGGCCCGTACCAACCTGAGAAAAAAAGCTTATTCATGTAGTCCCATAAGAGATGATAAAGCACTCACTGGAATCACACAATAGTATATATTTTTGTGCACTTCAAATGTATGGTTGAAATCACTCTTGTTTACCAGTGCTGAGATTATATCGAAAGATTATCAAGAACTTCCAGCAGAGTTAAAGCACTGGCTGGGATACAGTTCATTGTATTGTCTTGTGTAGTTCCACTAAAATGTATGATTGGCACAACATGATCCCTGTTTGCACAAGTAGGAACAAGGTGAAACCTTCATTAGCTTAGTGAGAAAGGATAGGAAGACATTAGCATATTACTCAAACAGTAGCATCAAATTCATGCTGGAAAATACGCAAAAACATTGCCTCATTGAACCAATGGCAATAAATTGACGTGCAAAACAATAGCACTATTATGTCATGACACTAATAATATTCCCTCCCTGCTCCACCACATGAGTCACCTCCATAGACAAACATACACACGTACATGATTCAGCATAGGGTCCTACTAAAGATTTGTTTAACTCCAACAGGAAAATTAGGTAGTAATAAATTAGTGGTACTTAATAAGTACTCCTAATTAATTAAGTGAGAGAGCAGAAGTGGAAGGGCTCCCTGGAGGATAGTCTCACATGTAAGGTAGTCGTTGCCGGAGCCCTTGAATGGCTTCGACTGAGGCCTCTGGCTTCAGCAAGATCGCCTTGGCACTGTTTATTCTTCTTGTTCTTCCTCTTCATGCTCTGTTTCTCTTTCTCCTCACTAGTTGGTGAAACCAAGTACATTATTGGCCTTCCAATTCAGAATTGGTTTTGTCAGTGAGGGAGTACAAGTGTACTAGTAAAAAACAGCATTAATTTCTCATGGCAGTCGGAAAATAGAGATGAACACATGCATTAAATATCATTCTTACCTAAAGGAAGGTTATGGCACCAATATGGATGATGAGGATTGGAACACAGATCTCCCTTTGTGCAGTTCCACCAAAATGAACCAACTGTTCCATTCTGACATTCCAGTTAAACAACACAAAAGTCACTTCTTTTAACAAGAGTTTTGTGCAGTGCACCAAAAGGTCACAACAGCAACCAGGTGAATTGGATATCCCTGTTTGCACAAAAAGGCACAGAGGAAACAGTCAGAGTCTCAAACAATTACAGGCAAAAACATTTGGCTAAACTTGTCATGGCTTATAACAGTGGCATGGCTTCATTTTTACCAGGGACATTAGATTAAGAACAGCTAAGGCTGCGTTCGGTTCACAGGTTTGGTGCGGGATTTTCGTAGGAACACAATTCCTACGGTATTCTTTCCCTTCCAACCGTTCGGAACACGGGAAAGGTGAATAGTGTTTCATAGGAAAGCTGGTCTGGTAGTACTGATTCCATAGGATTAGAAACATCCACGCGCTGCTCATTATTTGGGCAGAAGCCCGAGGCAGGCGCTCACTGTCATGCGTTAGACATGTTGATGTGCTGTGTTGCCGGAATAAAAAAATCAGCCTATGTGTGGTACATGAGGTGAGGACAAGAGTAGTCACTATGTAGCTGAATAAACAAATAGCATCTCGTGCTACTCTAAAAAAACAAATATGTACATCTCCTAGTCGATCCGAACACATTCTCTTGAGAGCTTCCTCCGGTTCGCTGTTCCATAGTTTTATACCTACATTCCTTTCCTATTCCTCTGTTTTCATCAAGACCTATGTTTTCTGCCCCTTTATTCCGAACGGAGCCTAAATATTTGGTATAAGGGCATGGGATAGTGGGTGGACTAGCAGTCCAGCACCATGTACGTAAACAGGGGCATAAAGTGGTGATTCATAGTTTGTTGCCCCGAGAAACAAACATCCAAGAAACATATCTGGGTTGGTCCCATTTTTGTTCACTCTAGCCACCTACTCCTATGCGTGGATAGCAAATCTAGTCCTGGTCATACCACTGTGTACAGCGTTACCCCTATATTTCCCTTTTCGACCAAGAGACCGGTTGGATGACCAGTCTGTACTACTTTCACTCCCTTTCCTTCCTGTTTGTACCAAGTCAGATGTACTCCCTCCGTTCGGAATTACTTGTCGCAGAAATGGATGTATCTAGATGTATTTTAGTTCTAGATACATCCATTTCCGAGACAAGTAATTCTGAATGGAGGGGGTACATACTAAATTCCCCCACCCCCACTTTATTTCCTGTTTGAACCAAGTACTCCCTCCGTCCGGAATTACTTGTCATCAAAATGGATGTGTCTAGAACTAAAATACATCTAGATACATCCATTTCAATGACAAGTATTTTCGGACGGAGGGAGTACAAGATTCGACTCCATGAAGTAGCTTTACCTCTAACAATAGAAGAGAAGAAAATGTGACGTTGGACCATCCGATCGAGAGGGGCTGAGAGGTAGAAAATGATGCACATGCAGCGACGTAGTGAGCTGGGGAAGTAGAGCTAAGGCGGTTTCGAACGAAGATATACCTGAAGGTCGTCGGGATGTGGATAGGTGGGCGGCGGGAGGCCGGATCCGCCCACAGGCAACGACGAAGGGATCGGAGGACCTCCTGCGCCGGCGCTCGGCCAGAGATAACGGTGCGGCCGGCAGTGGGTCTCCTCCCTCGCTGTCGACGATGGCCTAAACACTGCCCCTCCTCCCCTTCACCGGCGGAGGGGGATATGTCCGGATCTGTAACCAGCGGTGAGGATAGAAAGCCAGTGTTTTTTGAAGGGAGCAAGACAGTGTTACTACCCCTATCTTGTTTAGATCTGGAGAGGATGAGAGTGTGTGAATAGAGTAACCCTAGCAAGCAAGCGCGGAGGCTCCGGCCTATATATACGTAGTGGGGTAGTTTTCCTTTTTCACTCCATCAAAACAATCGTTTAAAATTGTGTACTACTACATGCCAGGTCACGTTTTTTTAGTTGTTGATTGTTTTTTGAGATGGCTACCCGCTTGTTCCAAGTGGTGTTACGGTGTGCCAGGTCGCACTTTGTATCGTTCAAGTCTACTACAAGTCCCTCCATTAAATGAACAACCAACCCCTCATAAAAATTGTGAACAAGCCCACGACTAAAATTAGTGGAAACGTGGGTTGCCCCAACTTGCATTATTATTTATATTTTCTACTCCCTCCGTTCCTAAATATAAGTCTTTTTTATAAGCCACACCTAAGACAAGAATTTTTTTATTAGCAGTGAACCCCACATGTCATAGACACAAAATTTGTGGCAAGATTCCCATAGGCAAGCCAAAGTGTGTCTAACCATTTGAGCAACTCAGGTTAGGCAAGTGTGGCAAGTGTGGGAAAAATAATGTGGCAACAAAAGACAAACATAGTCACAATCCAAACAGCCCCATAATTTTTTGTGACATGCATGAAAATTTGGTTAGTTAAATTTATAGTCAAAATTTGGCAAGGTGCATCAAATCAACACATGCAAGTATCAAAAGGAAAGTCACGGCATGCATGCATGCGTTGTACTCCCTCCATTTCCAAATATAAGTCTTTTTAGAGATTGCAACAAGTGACTACATACGAAGCAGAATATGTCTAATCCTACATACGAAGTAGCCCATTTTAAATGTGTAAAAAGACTTATATCGAGTGCAGTGCTTTGATGTGTCGCGTCAACTCGTACAAGACCGAGAAATTTGATTACTAAAACGCCCTCTCCCTCGCGGACTGAGCTCCGGTGCCTTAACTGCACCTGACTTTGGCTGCATGACAGGAGGGCCAACCACCTATTGGGCCCACCCGTCATAGACGTAAAGGCAGGAGCAGTAAGTAGAAGCTTTCGCTACACGCTATCCCTCCCGCACGAGGTGGACGGACATGCAACAGTGGATTCGATACTGTAGAAGTAGGAGTAACATCATTGTTCGTCTTCTCAAAGAGGCGAAGAGCCAAGCGCAACCCGAACGTGGCAGTTGCGAACGCTCGCGTGGTGCGGCTCCTTGGAGTACTAGCCAGGCTCTTGCATGAGACAAAATTGCTATTGTTTAACAATTAAACTCCATTATCCATTGGTTGATACTCATTCTGCATAGGTCCACGCGCTTAGCACCGTTTCCTCTTGGGGTCACCAATGTTTATTTGCTAATTAATAGCATTACAATGAACTAGCCATTGCAAGTCATTAAAAGCATGCACACCTCTCATCTCTTATTGGTTGATATGTCAAGAAACAAGAAACAAGGTAGAAGTTAATGCACCACGCCTAAGTGTTTTGGGACTATTTGGTTTTCGTAAGATGACTTACACACCTAGACGAAGGGAGTAGTATAGCCCTCTAAACCAGAACGGAGTATTTGCCTTTCTAGAGATTTCAACAAGTGACTAGACTACACCGTGTGCAGTACTCCCTCCCTTCCGGTTTATAGGGCTCAAATCTCAAATCTCATGAACCAAGGCATTTTGCGATTGGAAGAATGTATCTCGTACTTTACAAAACTACCCTAATTAAACTCATGCATTAATTATGTAGTTCTCTCGTTTTCCTCTCCGCCTTGGTCGCGGTGCACAATATTGAGCACTCCTATATGACTAGCCGCTCTATCTACATGCGGGACATTTCAAAGCATCCGGGCCCGCGTGCCATCCACCAAATCACAGCGAGGTGCTACAGTCGAGACTCACCTGTCACCCCGGTGTGGCCGTCATGACCCGTCATATCACAAAACCCACACCTTTACCAGAAGTGGTAATGTGGCCTCCAAGTTGGACTGGACGAAGCAACCATCATTTCACTGGAACGATCGTTCAAGCCCTTTCTTCCATTTCTTGAAGAAAACCTCACTCCAGGCTACTCACTTCTACCTTTTTTCTTCTGTACCGACGAAGGAAAGGTGGGTGAATCAGTTATGCTGCTATATTTTCATTCCAAGAATCTTCTTTTTGCGAAGCACCGACCGATTCTCACATCCTATTCTTTTCCCGTTTTCATTGCGATTGTGGTTTCCTTTCGATTGCTTTTTGTTTGTCAGTTCATTGATGGATCCTGGAGCATTAGGCAAAGAGTTGTCGGCGGACAACCCACTGGAGATAGCGATCTCCAGGAAGCGAGCACCGACCAACGAGTTGACCATGTTGGCGGGCCAACCCATGGAGACGAAGAACTCCAAGAAACAAGCACTGGCCAAAGAGTTGAGGACGTTGGCGGACGAACTCCTCAAAGAAAGTTGGAAGAACAGCAAGGGCCCCACCATGCCTACCCCAGGAACTCTGATTGCCACCTATGTGAGGCTCAAGACCGAGTTTGAGGAGATAGTCGCCGTTGAGAAGCAGTATTCCCCTGGCAAGGTGATGGCCCCCATCGAGGACGAGGAGATGGCCCCCGGAGGGATGAGATCCCCCGGTGAGCTGCACAAGGTAAAAAATAATGGCTTATTACCATAGTTGTGGTTTTTGATTATTTGCAATGTGCTTGCTAATATGTTAGGGTTGTGCAGGTGCTGGTGGACGTCCTTGATGATTCCGATGTCATGGCCCGTCCTGTTGGCATCGCCCCGGAGATCGATTCCGATGCCGCTGTCCATCCTGTGGACATTGCCCCAGAGATCGATTCCGATGTCGCGGTCAGTCCTGTGGACATCGCCCCAGAAATCGATTCCCATGCCGCTGTCCGTACTGTGGTCATTGCCCGAGAGATCGATGACAAAAAATAGTTGGTCGCGCTAATCCTTCAGGGTAGTTTGCATTGCCCTGTGTTTAATTACCAGAACGATGCGTGTTATCAAACCATCTTAGGGCTAGTGCACTGTCTTGTGTGGGTAGATCTTGCTACTTTTCTTTGATAGTGAATCATGCGATGAATCATGCGAACCCTCTCCGAGTTATGGAAAGAGATGTATCCTCACCAGCTTTTGATGTAATATATGGCATGCTTAGATTTAAGTTTGAACTGTTTATCATATCAGCAAGGCTTGTTTTATGATTCTTGGTGTTAGTAGGCTAGCTACTGTGCGAGCTATAGTACTTGCAAAACACTCACCGAAGAGAAACGTTGGGGCTGATGAGCTCGTGGTACGCTTATACTTATCCCTCGTCGATCGACCAATAGCCCTAGCTCCTAAAATTGTAGGCTTAGCGATCGATCAGACAATAGTCGACATACATTCAGGCCTCATTTGGTTCATAGGGTAGGAAAATCATAGCAAAAGTACAGAGAACGTGCAACACAAAATCATAGCAGTGCAGAGACGTACTCCCTCCGTTCCAAAATAGATGACCTAGGCGGGCTAGTTTGGCCTAGTGGGTTTCAGTGATATGACGTGGTACAGTGCCGTCCAGTCTTCGCGTGTGGTAGCAGTATTGCGGGTACAGTAAGTTTTCTTGAAGAAGCGGAATTCAATGAAGTCATGATGGTTCCTTCGTCCAAACAACTTAGAGTGGGAAAGGTTGGGCCTGCGATACGACCGGGGTAGACCAGGATAATTTTGTGCATGGCAGGTGGACCAGGATGGTCGACGTCCCACATATCGGCGAATGAAAGTATTCTTTCCGATATAGACGACGAGCAATGAGTATTCATTGTTAATTTTTATGAAAGCTATTGTCTCCACTGTTACGATGGAGGAGTGTGAAACACGGCAACCCAGTGAACTTGGCATGTGCACCACTCCCTCCTTCCTCATGTAGTGCCCAGGTTACAGCTTTTTCTCACTTTCTCTCTATCTATTTCCTCTCAAATGTTTTTTATTTTTCTTTTTTTAAGACACAATTGTTTTTATGACTTTTTTAGAATTATTTTTTTATACCTAGGAGCACGTGTAGAGACGGGCTCTTGCAGAGCCCACTCCTTGACTTTGTCAATGCCTCTCTCTCCTCCACATAAGGAGTTATACTTGCTATGCATGCATGCGGCGGGCAGCTGGTGTCTTGAGGGGCCAGGGCGGTGAGAGCGGGCTCCGGAAGCGGTCCAGAGTCCAGCATGGCCCACCTCACATTATCACCATATATTTCTTAGAGTCCGTGTGCGGCGGGCGGGCGATCTCTTCTCCCTCCCCCGTTTCTCTCTTCTCAGCCGACGCCTGCCGAGCGATTAGATTTCGGCTATCGACGGTTTATTCAATTACGGTCCCACATGGCAGTGAAATTGCAAGACAACGCGTGTCCCCTCTGGTGAGCGGCGTGCGAGCCGGACTGTCGGGGTTGCGACGCGTACGAGTTGTAAGTGTGCCGCCTTTTCCTTTAGAACTTACGAAGCGTAACATTTTCGTGCGATCGATCGATAGAAATCCAGAACAAAATGATGAGGGCGGTGCTTTCCCGCTCGTTAGGCGGGCTAGTTCGAGTGATATAACGTGCTACAGTGCCGTCCACTTGCTCCATTTTTATGTAAGCATGAGTTTACACTCTTACGCGGGAGGAGTGCGAAACACCGCGGATCTGATTTTGATCGAAGGATAACTGTACCCTGCCAAATAATGGAGGATTGTTAGCGATTATAGCATGATAGTTAGGGCATCTCCAGCGCTGGCCCACAAATTTACACCGGCATCTGTCCGAGGACACTGATGGATGCCATCCGATGCTGCCTGCATACCTTTCGACTACTATATAAACTAACCGGACGAAATTCGTGCAAACAAAGCAAATTTCAATTAACCGGATGAAATTCATTACATTTCGAAAACTTTTCCTACAAACTGGACGAAATTCATTACATATTTCACACAAACCGTACTAAAACCTACTGTAAACCTAATATAAACGATCGCCGGCGCCCGACCACCATGTCCGGCCATGAACCCGAGAAAGCCGGCCATTTCCTTTGCCTCCTCCTCATCCGCCTCGATAACCTCCTCCTCCAGAGCGGCGGCGACCTACCGTGTACTACTCTTCCTCGCTGTCGGCTGCGCCCGCGCACGCGCGCCGGCTTCGTGGTCGTGGCGGCGGAGGGCGGCCGGGGGGTGCTGGCGATCTCCTTCGTTTTCTCCTGCGACAGTACGTCGAAGAGAGCTTTGGAGCGAGCCCGGAGCGGAGCCGCCGATGTACCTCGTCTGCTCCTGCGACGGTACGTCCAAGAGAGCTTCGGAGCGCTAGGAGGCCATGGTTGAAGTGGTGCCGACAAAAGGAAGGGACCGGAGGAGAATAAGTGTGGGTCTTTGGCTATGGCTGGGAGCTGGGGCTCAAGTTAATATAGCGGGCGAATGGCAATGAGCCGCGGCAGACGGATGGACAACTGGCGCCGGAGTAGGTTCGTCGGGCGTGAATGCGGACGCTGCTTCAGCGACTTAACTGCAGATGCGTTTGGGTTACTGAGATGTGGGCCCAACGGGCATCTGGCCCGCATGTCAGTGACACACCAATTGCACCTGCAGTTAAGTCCGGTGAATGCGGCATTGACATTCTGGAGAGATGGTGACCGTTTCAGGCGGGAAGCGCGCGCTAGCGATGGAAGGGGTTTCGGTGTGCAGTGGCACTAAGATCGGTCCCTCACGATAGTACATACTCCGTACCATACTACCATAGTACCCTCTCTAGCTTAGGCTGTTTTATAGATTGTCATTGTGATGGACGATATACATGAGCAAGGCGGTCCGAGTAAGACCGTTGGTGTTGAGCCAGGTGAATACATGCTCGGCGTTCGCGTAGGCCTCCATCAAACGTCTAAACAGTAATGTCAGGCACCGCCGGGGCGCACAGGTGATGGGCTCGCCGTTTGCGTTGCGCCATGAGCAGGACTTTGATTTAGAGGGCGACGTGCATGCATTAGCATGCTTTGACAGCGTGAGCGTGAGTGTCTGACGCGATGTATTTCATTTTCATTTGGCCGATGAGGGTGCGTTCCAGCGACGAGTCCGTGGTTTGATTCCCCACATACGCATAATTTTGGTTTTTATAGTATTTCTTTCTCCATTGACAGGTAGGCCCGCGTAGATAGATAAAGAACACGAGCTGATGAGGCGCATGCGGACTGTTTGACTGGTCAACCAGACAAATACGGAGCTATACGCTGAGCCAGTGACCGTATAATCACCATATCTCGTATACAATGATCAAAGTGAGCTATCAAGACAAGTTCGATGACTGCCAATGCATTTTACTTGGTAATAAATGACCAGGATTGAAGGGGAATCCAAATTTGCTTCGTCTTCTGTCCTTGAGCTCTTGACAAACCAATGCACTATACGGTTGTCCGCCCACTCCACCCCAGAGCTCTCACCATGCGTCGTTCATGCCACCGCGCCGCACACTAACCGGTAAGGCAGCGATGGCATCCCGCCGCGCCGAGTTCCTCGCCGCCCACGACCGCACACAAAATGGTAGGGAAGCGATGGCATCCCGCTGTGCCGAGTTCATCGCCGCTCGCGACCTCACAACTATGTGGGAGGAATTTGAAGATGCCAAGGCCGAATGGGCGGTAGAGCAAGAGGCGGCCAAAGCCGCACAGAGGGAGCGGAAATGTCAGAAAGCACTCAAGAAAAGAGAGGCCCGCCGCCGCAAGAAAGAAAAGGACGCACGCGCTGCTGCGGAGAGGTTGGCGGAGATCCAAGCACGGTGGGGTGTCGCCGACAAAGCCGGGAAGGAGAACGATGGCGTCTGGCCAGCATGTGAGATGTAGTAGTACTAGTAGTTAGTGTGTGTGTCTGTGTCTGAGTACGAGCATGTATCAATACTCCTAGTTACTACTGTAGTTTTTAGACCAAATTACCAGTACCTTAGCCTAGACTAAATGGAAAAATTCCTATCCTAAGCATCAAATGGCATCTCTTTCTCTATAGGAATTGAGATGCATGTCATCTCACTTCCTATGATTTTCATATTCCTATCCTATGAATGAAAGGACGCCTCTGTTGGAGTAACTACTGTAGCTAGCAGTACTGCTGGTACAGTAGTTTTCTTCAAGAAGCGGAATTCAACGAAGTCATGATGGTTCCTTCGTCCGAGCAACTTCAAAGTGGGAAGTGGGCCTGTGATTTGATGGCTCATTAGTCATTGTTACTGCGGCACGACGACCTGGGTGACTCTCCCTTGGAGTTCTGCATGCATGGCAAGTGGACCAGGATGGTCGACGTCCCACATGTTGGCGAACAGGAGTATTTTTCCGATATCGAGGAGCAAGGAAACCGCGTGGTATAGTATCACTGCTGATTGGTTCGCAAAAAAAATAGTATCACTGCCGATTTATAATTATTTTTTATTTCTGATGAATGCTAGCGTTTCAACTCTTACGACGAAGGGTGCCAAACACGGCACGTGCTGGATGTCCCACACGTCAGCGAAAGGAGTAGGACATGAACAGCGTGGTAGAGCCCAGCGTAAAAAAACAACGTGGTAGAGCGTCTCCACTTCTTCCACTTCTGGGTCGGAGACCACACGTAGTAGTACTTAGTGGTATGAACAATACAAAGTGCGACCTCGAGAGAAAGACACGTCTAGTTGGAAGGTCTCGGGGCATACACGTAAACAAATATAAAAGTTAATATGTGCCTCCAACTAATATAGTAGTAGTAGAGTACTTAGGCACGTACTCCATAACATCACCGTGCATTGTACGTACAACATTTAGTGGTAGTACGTAGTAAGAGACAAATGCTGCCCAAGAGTTCCCTTCTCGACCTACTTTTGGGTGTTTGGTAGAGTGTATGGAGGGTGCATGAGTCCACACTAGTTTAGCACAAATACACTAGAAGCATGCATGAAGAGGGGTGTTGAGTTGAGCATGCATGAAGAGGGAACAACTATGCTGAGACGAGAACGCAACCAAACACACCCTATATGCCATGCATGTTCATACCATTTGTGCCTTTCTACTTCACTTACTTCCCTACATTACTCAGGTTCGTACGTCCACTCCCGGGTACATGTCCATCCCGTAGTTCCAGTCCCACGTGTTCTTCATATAGATGGAACGATCCTTGCATAACACGTGCACCTTTATGCTAGATGTCTCACGTGTTGGCAAAAGGATGAACAAAGCTCACGTAAAAAAATAGAGTGGAAGAACATAGATTCCGGACGACCGAGAAGGAGCAAGGAACCTCGTGGTGGAGCGTCTGCACTCATAATATTTAATATTATTCAGCGATATAAAATTAACCAATCATCTCCACAGTGGACTGGAAGAGTACGAAACACGGCAGCCCAGTGTAGTTACATCATACTAGTACATGGCTAACCCACGCTATCACCATATATCTTGGCTTCCGTGCGACACCTATCTCTAGTAATCCAGCAGCCTGTATCGCTTCTCCCTCCTCGTCTCTATCAAAGTGCGGCGGTCTGGCGTTTCTGCCATCTATTGAGGTCGGTTAACTATCACATGTCAGCGACATGCCAAGAGCATTCTAAAAAAATTCCTTTCACGCTCCATTTTCAAAAACAAAAAAAATCCTTTCACGTACGAATTTGCCTGTATGCTTTGAGCAACTTGCATGTCCTATACTGCTCCTGTTTGATACTCTAACTTAGCTAGAGGTTAGACTAACTCATGACTAACCCTGAACTAACTGTAGCCAAAGAGGTGTTTGGGTGATAGGGTTAGATTGACAATAAATGCACTTCATGGATAGAGAAAAGTTATTTTTCAGTGGTCCCAATGAGAACTATCTCCAGTTAGCACCTCTTGGGTGGGATAGTTTTTTTTGGTGGGTTCGGTGCAACTTGCTCCAATTTAAACCCTCATGCTTGGATACTTTAGGGCTACTTGAGCCCCAACTAGCTCAAACTAACTCTAACCCATGGATCCAAACAGGGCCTATGGCCAGTCTCCACGCGGAGCAGTCGCGTGCACCGGGAAGCGGCGCTCTCTCGGCCGTCGCGCCACTTCAAAGCCGGCGCCAGAGAGAGGTCACCTCCGCTCTGGCCGGATATTAATGCGGCACTGACGCTCTAGGGTGACGCTGACCATTTCACGCGGGAAGCGCGCGCTGGCAAGGGAGTATAGGTTTTGAACCGTTTCAGGTGTAGTACTGGTAGTTTGCAAAACTACTCAATTATTGCACTCAGTTTCCTAAGAAATTGTGGTAAATAACGTTACTCCACAGCCTGCTTCCCTTCTCCTTCCTCTTCCACCGCCCGCGCACGTCCGTGGGAAGCGACCGGTCAACCCTTATATAGGAGTGCTAGCACAAAAAGATGCATGCATGACCACTAAAATTTCCATATTAAGGCGCCGCTTTGGCGGGAGTATGGCGTATGTTGTTACCTTCGGCCGGCCCATGGCTACCGGGCGACGGCGACTAGAGAAGAGGCGGCGGGAGGGGAATGAATGCAGCTACTGTTTGGGTTCGCCTTCCGGCTTGCAGCATCACGTGTACCCGTGGGTGCACAAATTGTAACATACGTGTCTGCTTCAGTGGGCGTCACGTAACTGGTGTGTGTGTGAGAGAGATTCTGAGAGACAGAGTGCGTGTGTGCGACTCTACTCTTCGGACATGTACTCAACCTTTTGCATCGGGATATAAGTATATGGTATTTACTTTAGCTAGTGATTTACGTGGCCATGTTAACGTGGTTGTGTCAAAAAAATGTCACTTCCTGCTTGTGATTTGCGTTATATAATTACAAGCAAGATTCTCGTGCATTGCACGGAACATCAATATGCATTTTTTACAGAACACCTGTTGTGATTGACCCATGCAGGAGTAATCCCATGTGTAAAAACTAATGATATCTCGAGAATTTTATCGGAAAACTGGTATCTCGAGAATGTCATCGAAAAAATGAAAGATGAGAGATAAGGCGAGGAGGAGTGGAGCGTGGTGGTGACTGGTGGTCGGAATGGGCGGAGGCATGGGGATGGACGGCGCCGGCAGGCGGCAGCGGCCACCATGCATGCTAGATTGTTCCAGAGACTTATTCCTTTTTTAATTTCTGAGCAATGAGGTTGCGGGAGATAATGATGTGGAGAGAGGTGCGGGTATCTTTTGTAAAATTATCATAGTTTGCTTTCTATCCTCAGATATAGATCATGCGGTCTGTATTACAAGATGGCAGGCACACCATCACCGCCAACTCGTTTTTTTATAAGGGTACAAATGATAAGTTTGCTGACTACTAAAGTAAAGTGGAATTTGTCCATGTTATGCAAGTAAATAAAGGTGATTGTTTATCATACGGGTAAGGTTGGATGAAGGGTGGTAGGAACAAATGCTCCGCCTAGAGCTTGTGTGTGTGAGATGGAGTCTTAGTGTGTGTGTGGGGTGTGTGTGTGTGTGTGTGAGAGAGAGAGAGGAGAGAGAGAGAGAGAGATGGAGTCTTAGTTTGTGTGTGTGTGTGAGAGAGAGAGAGATGAAGTCTTAGTGTGTGTGGGGGGGAGGGTGTGCGTGCGTGCGT